>NW_010176798.1:0-33553 GCF_000695765.1 Mesitornis unicolor | reverse complement strand
TGCTGATATGTGTTTATTAAACAGATAGAGTCAAGTAAATTATGTGACATATAAACTCTGGCCATAGAGTTCTCATCCTATTGAAATTTAATGTTTTGGTAATCCTAGCCGCTCCTTCAGGACTCTTGGTTTAGTCTGTGTTTAGATATCAACTTGCAGAGGTCTAAAATTAGTTCCTCAAATAAACCTCCCAATGGAAGTTGCAAGGCTGAAGAAGCCTGGAAATAAGGGGTGGTGGAGAATACACTGAAAAGAAAATTCAGCAGGTCTTCGTAATATTACTTGTAGGGAAGTTGTAGCTACTTAGACTTATGGAAAAAAAGAGCATTCATTGAAGTTGAGTGCAGCTGTCTTATTTAAATGTATTGGTTGACCAGAGGGGGAATATTCAAAGCAGATTTTTCTTCTATTGAGCAAATACCAGCTACTGCATGAGAAAGAAGTGCTTGAGAGCTGATACAGCTGGTTTCCTTCCTTGCTATGGCCTCAACATGGTCTCAGTCAGAGCACCCCAAAGGCTGCCATAGGGTCTGCCATCTGGTAAAAGATCTCAAAGGATGAAAATTAGTGATGATGGCTCCAGTAACATAAGCAACACCCATCTCCTTTCCTGCCTTGTAATGACTTCAGAAGAATTTTCTTATGGATGTGGGATGCCTTTGAGATCTATCACGAGTATTTTAGTATGTGGAATTTTCAGTCACACCATGGCATCTCCAACTCAAAAAATAGCTAGCTCTTCTCTTTCTCTGCCATTTCTGCATCTAAATCTACTACTGAAACTTTAGTGGTTATTCAAAGAGCAGAAAAACCTGTTGGAGGCTAGGAATTATTAAATGATAAAGGACTAAACAGAATGAATGGGACTAAGTCCTAAATGAGCTATCAGCAGTTAAAAATACAAACATCACAGAGAGAAGATAGAAACAACTGGATTATATCAAAAAAACAGTGAAGCATTGGTTGCGTAGCGGAAAACCTTTTTGGAAAAAAAACAATGCATGAGTATACAGAACTGATTTGTAGAGGAGATGCTGGCAGCCCATTGACAGAGCTGCCAAACTTCTGAAACCACTAGATATTCAATGCAAGACACAAAAAATATCCAGTGAAAGTAATCTAAGAGTGTGTGCCATTTCTAACTTCTGTTAGTGCTGGGTGCCATGGGACTGTGAGTTCTGAGCAAGTTATAATTAGAAAGCAACACAGCCCTCAGAAGTTACTCCTATTTCAGCTATTTCTAAAGGCATTTTTAATTGGCATTATTCAAATACAAACTCCCCCAGATATGAGTTACAACACAGTCTACAACTCTCTCCTAAGTTATTCCTAGTTACTCAGTGAGAGATTTAGTATGAGCTAGCTGGTTATCTCCTGTTGGTCATTTAAAATAATAAGAGAACAACTTTGGTTAATTCTGAGGTAAACCTTCTTGAAACTGGTTTACAGTGAGAAAGAGAGAGAGTAGTAGCTCTTGAAGGGAGTCAGTGTATCAGCAACAGCAAGGCTATTGGAAGGGACAGCTCTAATGTGTTCAGAAGACTCTGAGCACTGAGATATATGTATGTGTGTGTGTGTATCCATAAACAACTCTGAAGAAAATGAAGAACCACATTCAGGGTTGGCAGTCTGGCTGAAGAAATGAGTGGCAGCCATGAGCTGCTGCTGTTTGTATCCTACTCACATTTGAAACAGCACATTCTTGTGACAGCATAATTCAAAGATGTCTCACTCCATCACCAGTTTGTACACTTAATCAAAATATACCATTATTTCATTAGTCACTTGCAGAAAAAGGATAATAATATTTAAAACAAATTCCTTATTTTGCAGAGAGCTCACCATTAGACAATTCTTAATATGATTACTCAGGATGCAGTGACTTTGAGCAATGACTTTCTCTTATTATGTATTTTTGAAGCAAAATTTCTTCCTGATACAAATTAACAGTGGTGGTTTGCAGGAAGCACAAAACCTATGCATGTACATTACTATGAAACATTCTAGCAAAGCATATATTTTATTTAGCTCTCAAAGACCCTGCAAGATGCATTGAATGACTAACAGCAAGGTAAGAGAGGGGAGGGGGAAGGAGGGCTGAAAGCCTGTCTCCTAAGCAGCTCAGGATGTTTAACAACACAAATTTTGCAGCCCCCTGGCACATACGATTTCATAGAGAGGTGCTGCAGAGGAAACAACAATGTGCGAGGCAGACAGGGCTGTGTTCTGATTGATACCCCACTGGAATTTAATTAACAGATTGGTTGATGTTTTCTAATTATCTGAAAAGAGGCAGGTACTAGGTAGCAGCAGTGAGTGTGGTACAAGCTCCAAGCAGCATGAACCACTGAAGGACACAAATCTATTTGTGTTTCAGTAAAAAGCCAAGCCTTCGAACAGCTTGAAATAAAGGCCCCCTTTGTGGCTTTATGGGCGGTAGACAAAGTTCTTGCACTTTCAAAGCAGGCTATGAAATTTCTGACAGAGAGGAATAGGCGTTGTCAGACCTGCTGGAGCTGTCAAGGAAAGCTGAAGGCCATACTTCTCCTGCTTCGGGCATTTGTCAACACAACAGGGTCACAAGAACCAAAATATAGTTCTTTTCCCTTCATTTTTTTTTCCTTTTGCCTCAGGATGAAGCCCTTTCTGAACACCATTTGTTCTAAAAAGCATCTCTCAAGCAAATTGAAAACAGACCAGTCACCTGTAGCAAATTCATTCTGTCTTAATACAGTATTTATAGTATGATATTTGTAGTATAGGTGGTATATCCTTCAAAAGGTTGAAGAAACAAGTATAATTGGTATGAAAAAATGTACAACCCTTGCATTAGATTTTGGCAGCATTTTTAGGAAATCTCTGAATTTCTAAATAAAAAAGGTAATGTTTTAAGCATTTAGTTCATATAGACTTCCACCTTTCTGAGCCCTTCAGTAGTTTAGAAATTGTGCCTATAGATGAGCAGGTGGGAGCAACATCCTCCATGATTGACATGC
Organism: Mesitornis unicolor; assembly: GCF_000695765.1. NCBI lineage: Eukaryota > Metazoa > Chordata > Aves > Mesitornithiformes > Mesitornithidae > Mesitornis > Mesitornis unicolor. The sequence continues at coordinate 30,557 of NW_010176798.1, read as the reverse complement.
CTCTGCCTTCCTTTTTATGGGAAGTCTTCAGAACCTGAGGAAACTCAGTCTGAGTCTCCCTCCTGCTCTCCCTCTCTCAGAGACACCACTCTGCTCTACCTTGTTAACCGCCATAAATGGCTCCTATGGAAAGAATGAGAGTTTAATGATGGTGCATCACACAGACCAAGGAACATGAATCAGCATTGTTCTCCCCACTGCAGCATAGCATCTCACAATGAAAAGCACAAGGCAAATCTGAACAGCAATAATTTTGGCTCCAGATTAAAACAATTCTCTAAATTTCAAGGAAATTAAACCTCAACTTTAATTAATCAGTGAGGCAATTATTACATGCAAATATTGTTTTCAGCTCCAAATCTAAGTATCTCCAAAATATCCAAAGCTGTTATTTTGGATAAAGTATGCTTTTAATAATAACTTATGCATTGTAAATGTAAAGGATTACAAAATAATATGAGAAATAAGCACCTAAAACATAGGTGTTTATTCTCAGTATTCTTCTCTCTGTAATGAAGTGCAATATTCTTTTATCAAGGCCAGCTCTTGATTTAGTGATGTCAAGTGCCTTGGAAATGCTGCTAACTAGGCACATTTATCAATAAAAATCGGCCATTTATATTGAACCCTTTTTACTGTAGATTGTACTGTCAGCATGCAAAGTGAGGTCAAAGTTAACAGGGTAGCAATGATGCCTGCATTCACATCCTCCACTCATTTAAAAGATCACCACATTTCCACTTCATCATATTTAAAATACAAATGAATTTCGCAAATTAGATTGAATTCCATGAACAATAAAAAAAAAAAGGTGGGTCAAACAGTATTATCACAGTATTAGGAAACTGGACTGGAGTATCATTGCTTTGGTAACATAACAAAAAGTGGTCTCATAATTGACACAAGATAGGTAGCTGGAAAGGAAAATAATGAAGTTGCCCAGGGTGAACTTGAAGCAGCAAAGTCTTTTAACTAAGGACAAAATAATTGGAAAGTTTTAGCTAAGAAATAATGGGAAAATGAACAGAAGACTACCACAGAAATAGCTTGTGTAGACTTAGATAAAAAAATAGAGCAATTGAGACTTGAAGACAGCATTGGCAGTGATTAGAAAAGTAGAGACAGAAAATTAGAGAAAATGACAAAATGTTATGCATAGATCCTGCCCTCTTTTAAGTCATCATTTTCTATGGAGTTGTTCATAAAGTAAGATATGAGTTGGGGAAAGGGGTGAAGAAATGAGACTAGAACATTGCAGAGGCAATCTTCCTTTAATGAAGAGCAAATAATCTCTGGATTCATCGTTTACTGTGTCACTAGGATGCATAATGCATTATCTGCACTGTTCTGTTTCTTTGTCTGTCAGAACCTGGACAGCAATACAGACAACGCAGGGTGTGCCCAAGCCCTGTGAATGCCCATCACCAGTGCTTAACATGTCCCCAGGCACTAGACTTTGCACCAAAGCAGAGCAAGGTTAGTTGGCAACAAACGTGCAAGTGAACTGCACACATATCTTACAGCTGAAATCTGATGATTGTGTAGGTGCAGCGCAATGGAGCTATTGATTTCAGTGTAGGCTATGGTATTTCTCTGCCAGGAGTGAACTGCTGGGTGAGTGAGGTTCTGCGGGCATGAAGTGCTAAATGGTTAGCCCAGTTTCTCTGTGAGATCAAAGGGGTGTGAGGTGCTAGAGGGTTTGCACATTTCCTCTGTTAGGGCCTAGGGGTTTCAGGTGCTAGGGTAGCGAGGTGATAGAGGTTTAGTGCCATCCATCTCTGATTTCATAGAGTGAGGTGCTTGAGGGCTTCACAGCTTCACACCCCTAGCACCTCTGATGCCTAGAACCTCCTCCCCAAGCACCTCACTTCTCTGTGATGCCTTGGAGGGATTGCAGCAACACCTTTAGAACTTTGCTCCTCTATGACCTCACACAGAAATGGCACCAGCCCCCTAGCAACTAAATCTTCTCTGATGTCGCAAAGGGATTGTGCCAACCATCTAACACCTCAGTCCTCTATGATGTCACATTGATATGGTGCCAACCCTTGAGCACATGCTTCCTTCATTATTTGAAAAGAGTGTTTTCAATAACCCTTTAGCACCTCACATCCCTATGACCTCACAGACGGGTGGCACCAACGTTCTAGCACTTCATGCACCAACATCCTCACACCCCTAGCACTTCATTCCTCTGTAACATCACAGATGGATCACACCAACCCTGTAGGACCTCACTCCTCTGTGACTTCACTTAGTCATGGCACTAATTCTCTAGCACCTTACTGCTCTATCTCACCACACAGTAATGGTGCCAGCCCTCAAGTACCTCAGTCTATGACATCACAGAGGGATGGTGCTAACCCTCTATCACATAACTACCATGGCACCTCACTCCCCTAGCACCTAACAGAGGGAATGTGCCAACTCTGTAGCACCTCACACACCTGTGACCTCACAGAGGGATTGCAGTAACCATTTAGTACTTCACACTGGCAGAACCTCACTTCCCTAGCACTTCACTCCTCTGTGACCTCACACAACAATGGCACCGGCTCCCTAGTAACTAACTTCTCTCCAACGTCACAGAGGGATTGTGCCAATCGTCTAGCACCTCAGTCCTCTATGATGTCACAGAGGAACGGCGTCAGCCCTCTAGCACCTTGCTCCACTTTAACCTCACTCTCCTAGCCTGTTACTCCCTAAACACTTGACTCCAAGATGGTGCCATCCCTCAAGCACCTCTCTTCTCTATGACATCACAGAGGGATGGTGTCAGCCCTCTAGAACCTCACTCCCCCTTCTTTAGAAGCTAACAGCTCTGTGACATCACAGAGGGATCACACCAACCCTCTAGTACCGCATTCCCCTAGCATCTCACTACCCAAGAACCTCACTCCTCTGTGATGTCATGGAGGGACAGCAGCAACCTCATAGTACCTCGCTTCTCCATGACATCACACAAGGATGACACCAACCCTCTAACAACCAACTCCACTATTATCTGACAGAGGAATGGTGCCAACTCTGTAGTACCTCACTCTTCTATGACCTCACAGAGGGATGGTGCCAACACTCTAGCATCTCACTCCTCTATGTCCTCCCAGAGTAATAGCACCAGCCCTCTAGTATGTCACACCCCTATGACATCACAGAATGATGTCACCAACCCTCGGTCACCTCACTGTGCTAACACCTTACCCTTGCAGCACCTCAATCCCCCAGCACCTCACAGAGGAATGATGTGAAGGTTCTCCAGACACCCCTGTTTCTGGGTATCCTTCACCAGTAAGAACAAAATAGCCTTGAGCCACAGTGTTGTCCTGTACCTACCAGGTACATATTTGCACTTTTGCAGGCCTTCTAGGAGTGGTGTGCATGTGCATGCAGATTAACATCTCGGAGTCTCTGACTTCAGTAGAATCAAGTATGTTATCTAACTTCCACAGACTTCTGCTTTGCGGAAGCTGTTACTCAGTAAATCAGAGGAATAAAAAACATCCACTCTGCTGTCACCTGCCTTGTGCCCTTTCACAAAGGCAACATATAATCAGGACGAACAGAAAAGGGCAACATTTAGAAGAATGCAGTAGTGTTGGCATGTTATGAGTGATGAGAAACAGCAAACCTAGCCTCCCTATAAGATACAGTTACAGCAGTAATATTTTTTTAATCAACTAATCCCACTGGATCCAATTTTCTGCAGATTGTCCAGTCTTTGCTTAGATTTTTTTTTCTTTGCTCCAAATTTTATTTTCTATGAATCGGTGCACATGTGCTTGCTGAGGTATTTTTTACCAATATATGCTCCTGGCTTACAACTAAAAAGTTGTCAGGAGCACTTTCTTTCCAATAGGTGATCTTTTCATAAAAGACACATTTAAAACCATCTGCAATACCCATGATCCAGTATATAATACATATATATAACAGAAATATCCTTATATGCATATGTATCAGCATGTTATGGTATCTGTTCATTCAGTGTTAAAATTGATTGAAGATGTTTACTAATAACCACATTATTTGTTCCTCCCTCTTCTATCCACTCTTAAATAACCTTTAAATCTTCAATATAAGACTTTTCCTTCACAGTTTCTATCTCAAGGTTAAAGCTTTTCATTTCCATCTAGTAGCTGAAAATGGAGTTTTGAAATAAGCAGTGGTGGTTGCAAGGATTGCAGCAAGGTTGAAGGAACAATTAAGATAATGGTGAGACTATCCAGCTGAATAATCATTTAGATAATGATTGCTGTCTTGGTCATTGTATGAGGTATGGAATAAAAGGAAAAATCAAAAGGAATTCCCTTTGAATAGAAGTTTGGCATGGCTGACTGCTGCAGCAGCATAGCTGAATGATAAAGGATGTTCACTAAGACAAAAGCAGTATTCTTTGCTAGAGAAGAGGAGGATTTAATTGGTTGCCTTTTTTTTTTCCCTTCCAGATTTATATTTAAAATGCAAAGTGTTGCTTTCTTGGATGCTCAGTTATTGTTTGAAAGGCTATGCTCCAAAAGAAGAAAAAAAAAAGTGCTTTTACCTTTGTTGTGCCAGAGCACAGAGGTAGAAGCAAGCTGCAGAGATGATACGGGGGGGAGTCTGTACTGGAGGAACCAATCTCTGTGCTGATTCTCTCCAAGGTAACAAATAATGGCTTGGGGCAGAGGGAATATGGGCTATAAACTGTGTTTGATTACTTGGTTTTTCTGGGCATATAGACTTCCTGGGCCAGGTACAGTACTATTGCATTCCCTGATTTGAATGTAATCCAGTTTACAGTCTCTGAGAAGTGGGACACCAGACACGTTAACTACACCTTTTTCTCTGGAAGCCAGATTATAACCCTTGCTGGGAGTCACAAAGGTGTCACAGTCACAAATACATTGGAACTCTTAAGTGTTTATTCCTGTGGCACCACCTTTTGTGCCTTTTGCACCTTTTGCAACCCTACAGTTTTCTCAATTACATTTGTAGATATTTTTTTATTACTTGGAATAAGTTTTGATCTATATTGTTTATTGAACTGGTTTAATTTTTTTGTTTGGTTTTGGCTTGTTTTGAGCTTTTTTTAAAAAGACTTTACTAATCAAATTCTAAAAAGTAGGTTGAAATGTCTTATGGCTTAAAGATTTTATATTGGAAGAGGTAAAATACATTGTTTTGCTTCAGTCTCCAGGAGAACCAAGACTTCCCTTTTCGCTAACCTTAATGAGGCAGCATTCTATCCCCAAAGCCCAAATGACATTTTTCTGAAATAGTTTAGGCAGAATATATCGAACATGCACCCCTTGCAATATAGTTGCTAACAAAAGTAAATATTTCAAATGACCTTTGCCAGGCCTTGTGTTTATCAAGGGTATTAATTAAACTGCCACGAAAACGTCCACAAGGATTAAGTGAGAACCAGGAACCGCATCTCTCTGACATATCTGGCCTATTTTGGGTGTCGTTTAACTGACAGTACAAGCTATTTGTGACCCATCACCCTTTTTATTAGTCAATCTTAAAAAAAATCAGTATTATTGTCTTAAAGCTCTAGACAGAATTATAGACCTCTAGTATAGCAGCAGCAATTTTCCATTTCACTCAGCATGACGCAAACAATCACATGCTCTGAAGGTGCTTGGATATCTGCTTTGGCTGACTGATATTGTGTTCCTTCTGGTCCTAAGCAAGATTAAAAGAAAAATCCCTTATACCATATGATCTATCTATCAAGCTAAGATTGATTTTTCAACAGTTTCATAGGTACAATCTTTAGCACTTGTTTATAACCATATGATTTTGGATGAGAGAGGTAAACCTTACATGCCTGAAAATATGCAATCCTGACTGAGAAAGGTGTATTCTTATATTCTACAAAGAAATAACTTAACTTATAAGCTCAACATCCTACCTTTACTATTTCAGTAGCATTGAAGAAGAAGAAGAGAAAACAGTGGTAACTATCTTTGGGTCCTCATGCCTCAGGTTAGAATATATTAAAATGTTATTTTTCTGTCCTCTGGAAGTGGCCTGACTTGGAAATGACTAAGTAAAGCAAGCCAGACTGACTGAAATTTGTCTCTAGAGGCAGTAAAACATATGCAACACAATATAAGCTCCTTTATGCCTTCCATTGAGGATATCCTCCTTACCTAGAAGGACCAGTGACTGTCACTGTAGACCTGAGAATCTGTATTAGCTGAAGCTCCACACTGCAAGTCTTGCAAACGAGTTTGCTTTCTTATGCTACATGTGGCCCCAGGACACACTGGTCTAGAAAGTTTGCATTTGCATGTTTTCCTACGAAGTCTGGAATTTAAGGTAGAGGAAAGTGTACATCTGTCACTGTCACAGTCTTAAATAAGATCTGCCTTTTGGAGCACCTTGCTCGTATTTCGTGGCGGACTTGTCCCACTGCACTTTACAGAGCAGCTTCTGGAAGAAGGAAGGATGATTCTGTATAAAATTCATTAAAAATCTCTTTTTAATGTTGCATTTCCAATAAAGTTTTAAAATCACAACAGACAGGAGCAGATAGTATGTTGAACACTTAATCCAATTCATTAATCCAACAAATTACATTTGTATTTGAAAAGGAGTGTCAAAGCACACTAAAATTGGATATGAAGAAAACAGAGGGTTAAAACAAAAGCTTAGAAAGACAGATAAGCTATGCCAAGATAGGAAGAAATGCAAATCTCCTGTGAATACATTGGAAAGAAAAACATACTGGAGAATTTAAATTACTAACTGAACCTAATTTCTTTTGTTATCACTCTCAATAAGCAGAGAGGGTTTTTTTGTTTTTCTCTCCCTTCATGTATTTATGGAATACTCTCTGTGGCAATTTGAAGTTACTTATATGATCTTCTGAGAAGTCTGAATCATTGGCCTCTTTACAATTATCCAGTTTATAAAAGAGAAGATTGAATCAGACCTCCACAGTAGGGAGTGATAAATGGAGTTTTCTCCTAAAATGATGCCCTGTTGAATCTTGTTGCAATGAAATTACGATTAAACCATAGCAAAGAGGAGATATATGTTTATAGGGACTGTTATTCCACATAAACGCAACTATAACGCACTATGTCTTATTTTGATCATAACAATAATACAAATGTTCTTCTGGATGACAGCTTGGATCCAATAAGGAGATAATTGGGCATAGGTGCTAATGTCTTGTCAAAGTTCTATAGATTCTTTTCGAAAAAGACATCTGGTTTAAGTGCTTAATGACAACTGAATCCTTATAACCAAAGGCAATAATTGCTTGCTGCTGATGTGTATCCATGCATAATTGAAGGACTTGCCTTTCTCTATCCTTACTTTGGCTCTTGAGATTGAAGGAACCCAGGCTTTGCATTTATTAAATAGATCTAATCTTGTTTTTATTTCATTTCCATTTCTATTGCATTTCTGGTCTCTGTTTTCATTCATGTTAACGTTCTTCCCCTATCATTACACACAGAACTGCGTGTGTAACAGCACCAAAACAAAAAGGTGCCAGAAATTGTCTCTTGTCTCTAGTGCTTGCATTTCTTTAAAAAGCACAACTTTGTGTGTTTTCAGGGAAATCTATGTCTACAATATCTATAGAAGAGCTCTTCATATGACAAAAAAGGCATTTACAAGAAATCATACTCGTCAGTAGGGTTTTCTTTCCTTCTAGAAGGAGAAAGTCCTCATGACAAGCCCTTGTGTTGCATTTCACAGTATATTTTTTTAAGTCAAGAAACTGCAATTATGATGATAAGCTTCCTTTTCTCTTTGCAGACTTAGAATGTGCTACAGGCTAGGAAGTTGATGTTTTCCCTATGTTTATTAAATCCAATAGCAAAAGAGGTATGTTTATTCTTGAGAGATATCCTTATCAAAACCTCTGCATGTGAATTTTTAAAGAGCATTTTACCTTATCAGTCGAGCCACACAGTCATTTTTGGATTCAAGATAAAAGAAAGAGCCTGAAGATAATTTTATTTACATACACAAACACACACATATATATGCAAAATATAGGAATACTATCTTTTATATCTGTTTAGGCTCAGACAAGGGTTGTTAACAGGTAGTCTTGTCTTCATGGCACTTGTAGACTTACTATGAATGCCAATAGTGAAAGGAATTTCACCCTTTTCTAAACACACAGTACTAAATAAACAACTACTTATCTGGGGCTTACTCCTACTTTCATTTAACTAGGAGTCAAAAGTGTCAAAAGGAAGAATATTAGATTCAGTATATTGTTTAAAAAAAATTGAAAAGTGCTATATATTTCAGCCGTTGACCACTGCTAAATGCAATTTAATAGGTTAAATGAATACAGCATGCAAAATGTATATATGTCCTTACAGTTCTTTAGGAATATTAAGTGCATTTTTGCAAGTACTCAACACTCCCATAGAAATACAGGAAAAAAATAAACTGAAAAAACAGGTTTCTATCTCCAACTCATCCCCTCTTTTCATCTTATAAATCATCAGTTCCACATATAAGAAACAGACACACAAACCCTAGTTAAAGAGGGATGAAATAAATATTTAAGATTTTTCCTCTGTTCACCTGCAATTTGCAGGTGTAAACAGAAGTTACTTCACTGGCTTTGGATGCTGCAGTAAGCTTCTATTGGCTACTTGGTTAAATACTAAGTAGAGTAATTTCTAGAACAGATATTCAAAAGGACCTCTGCTCAAAATCAGTGTAATACCATGGTTGGGGCATTCACTTTTAGTATTGGACCACTCTGCTTCTGACCAGGTAGGAAAAGGATATCAAAATATCAGATGAGTATTGTGGCATGTGGGTAGAGGGGTAATGCTGGCTTCTCTCTGATTTTTGAGGAGGAATGGGGGCCACTTACACACCTAATTGGATGTGGGAGAGGAATCCAAGACAGTATAATGGCGCAGACACGGAAACAGCTACTGCAGAATAACAGAAAAATTAAGTATACGTCTCCCTGATCAGAAAGGTGCATAACAGCATGAAAAAAGAAATGAACTACCTTGCACTCACCAAATTTATCACAGGAAAAGAACATGCACATGGAAGTTTATCACAAAACCAGCTGCTTTAATGCATTGGAAGCAAGTTGCTTCCCAGTAACTCCTTATATCTCAAAGCCTGCCTTACTTTCCTGACTAGGATTTAAGCCACAGTCTTAAGATCTTTAGTCTATCTCAGATACCTCTCTGCTCCATGCAGTTGAGTTTTTTATTGTGCACACCAGCCCTGCAAGTACAATTTTCTTCTTGCTTTACATAGGAGAGCCCAGGTCCCTTATACAGAGGCATGCTCGTGAAGCAGGGCCTTGGTGAGCAGCCGTCGGTGCCTTACCTGCTGCTCAAGCTGTGCATGAAGACTCTGAAGGTTTACTCTATCACACAAAAATCAAACAGCTTGTTCTCATTCTGCACGCCACGCATACACAAAGACATTTGGCCACCTGCATTTAAAATGCTGAGTGTAAACACGTAATATTAACAAAAGTAGAAAATGATATTTTTGATGGAGCTTATTTTGATCTGGGCTATTGCCTTGCCTTGCATATCTGGAGTCTATTGATAACAGCAGTCTGTCCTTGGGCTTAAAACTGAAGACATGACATTTTTGTTAATGCTGTTAATCTCATTAGATATCTGCCGAGTTTTTCTGCAGCAAAATGAGTCGGCGTAGAATGGTTATGGATTTTTTGTTAAACTGGGAGATTTTTTCACTGGCTTTGGAGTGTTCACAGTTACCAAAATGAAACAGCTTATACTCTGCAAATCCCTGTAAGCCCAGCATAACTCAAGACGTAAAGCAATTCCAACTGATTCAATAACATGAAGGCTACTTTCAATTTGTTCGAATGGTGCATAGACTGCTTTCTATAGAAGAATAGCTTGACAATTTAGGTTGTTTCAATGGCCTGTTCACATTCAACTAAGTTGTCACCATCTGTTCCACCTTACAATTATAAATGCAAGCAAATATTGTTCACACTTTCAGTTGGGGTACATTCCTTTTCTTGCATAGTATAAGCCATACATCTGTTTTCTGGTGGGGGATTTAGACCCAAACTAGTAAACTTTCCACTTCTGACAGTACAAATTCTTTGAGAAGACCATAGTAGTTTTTAGATTATAATGTGGTGTTTGCAATCAGCACCAGATAAAGTACAAAGTGTATAAATGATGTCTGAGAGCCCCAGTCCCCTTTCACACTCTCCCCTATGTTCCTGACTGTACCCAATACCTGTGTCCGACATGTCATAAAATCTAGTAGTAAGAAAAACAACTGTAATGCAAAAAGCCTCAAAGGTAATACTGTAATATATTCTCCTTCCCTTTTTAATATTATAAAATTACACAAAAAATTGCAAATGAATATCTCACCATGCTGAGAATAAAAATAATGCACATTCTCTTTCTGGGATTATGGTCCTTTAAAGAATTAACTTCAAAACACCAGTTCAAGTAGAGCTCAGCCCTTTCGTACCAAGGAAGCTTTCATATAGCAGAATCAGCATCTGTGCAAACTGATATGCTTTTTTCTCCAAAAAATCTCCTCTTTCAGGCCCTTTTAAAAACTCAAAATGAGCTGTCATGAGCCCAAGAGGATTTTCCTGTTTATCATTTTTTTCTTTTCAACGCTAACATATAGTATTAACCTCTGGCCCACTCTGCTTGCAAAAGACAGTCTTGCAAAAGGATAAGTATGGGTCACACAGTAGTTATGCTTACTGAACTGTCAATATTCAACTATTAATTGTTGCTAATGGTGCAGTTTGCCTCAACAATACTTCAGCAAAAGAAACTCTGCTGTTTCTACATTCTTGACAATCTTATTTTCTTGACATATTAAGATCAGAGCAATGAATCTGTTATTATTTCTGTCTTTATTTCTTCACACAAAGATTTCCTCTGAGACAAGGAGGTGGCAGGCAGTAGGAGGCAAAGTCTCTCATCTGTAGGATTTTAGCTTGAATTCAGAGATATTATTTTGCACCACTAGATTTTAGCATGCGTTGCAGTACATAGACATTTCTAGTAGAATATGTTTATCATAACCACCATTGTAATTGCTGTCTATCCTAGGCAGCCTACCTATGCTAGGCTACAGAATTCATAGCCTTGCCAGCATTACAGGTTACAATCAAGAAAAGACTGGGAGGGCTCTTTCTCTTTTACACTTCAGCCTATTTCTAGAATCTAATAATTATAGCTGCTAACAAGTATAATAGGCATGAACAGAACAGTTTTTAATTTGAAAATAAAAACTAGAGTAGCATTCTGTGGCAGTTTCCATTGACCTCGACAAAACTTACATTGTAAAGAAATAATTAGATTTTATTTCATGTATATGCTTTCTTTAAAATCCTTGCTTGGATACTGGGAGATGAGACACAACATTGTTTAGACCTGTTTAAAAAGAGCAGCAAATATATGAGTTACTCACTTAGGATGGTAAACCAGACCACCTCACATTATCCCACGGGACATCTCACACACTCAGTGAAATTAGAGGCATCCATGTATAGTCCTACCTACTGACTCCCAGAGCAAACAAGTTCTAAGTAGCTCTCTGGAGTTTATCAGAGAAGACAATCACAACACGTAAGAACACTTCAGTATCCTGCAGTAGAATAAAAAAAGGCCTTACACTAATGATGAAAACTATCACAGACTTCTGAAAGAGCTAACAGGATGGAATAATTAATTAATTAATAAGGCATTTTGGAAACTATGTGAACTAGATAAGCACTATTAACTCTAAATTAGCCAGGGATAAGTGAAAGGGCCAAATTTTCATGGCTAAGTTCTTGGGAGTTTACATTTCATAGACAGGGACTGGTTTGCAAAGCACCTGGGTACACACAAAGCTACTAATGACATTTAGAAGGTGCAAGAGGTTGGTATTTCTGCATACTGTTTAGCCAAAAGCTGGAAAGTTATATCAAGAGTCTAGGCAATTTCTTAAAAAATTGAACAATGTCCCTTGCCCTAAACAAAACAGAAATGATCTCTTGTTATAAGTTTTAAAACCAATAAAAACTACATATACAAAATAAAATTTACATAGTTAACTATTGGCTCTAAAGTTAAAACAGGTATGAACTATTTAAGGCATATTACAGTATCTGGAATATATATGTAAATGGATGTGGATGGAAAGGAAGTTATAATCATATTTCTGTTACCATTGTGAACATCGTCTGGGTGACAACCGACCTTCTGCTATAAACAGTACAAAAATTTCTTGTATGATCAAAATTAAACATATGGATATACTATCTGATGTATAACAGGACAGCAGAACTACAGTGCTCATGGACCCTGTGGGAAAAAATTTTGTCTTTTCCTCATGAAACTCCTGAGACCTATTATAACGAAAGAGGAAGAAGGAAGCTTTTATAATGAATGACTTTTTGCTAAAATCAAGGCTCATTCAAGTATCTAATTTCAGTCTTAATAAAAAGTTAACTTGACAACCAGGTAGGAATTAGTCGTCATTACCAACAATGCTTAGAAGCCAAATATACTCTCATATTGAGTACCATGAAACATGATACCATGAGTACCATAATACCATGAAACGCCTGTAACACAAATTTTAAGTACGGTTGACTTTTACACAAGGAATGTATTTGCTTTATTTTATCCACTAAAGAATGACCTAATATCTTTTACTTCATCAAATCTTTTGATTACTATTTTTTGCTTAATTACAGATTCTCTTTAAAGGTTTATTTTTCTTTCCAGCTAAGAAAAGGAATAAGCAGACAATCTATATGCATCCTTAAAGTCCTGCTATTCTCTTACGATGTTCCAGACCCAGAGCTAAGCAGTAATGCACGACACAGGAGCTGACTGAATCCTTCATCTTAAATGGAAGAGAATCAGGTCTTAACTGTGACAGCTCCACCTTTTTAAAGTAAATCACATGCTGAAGACATCCCAACTCTCACAATCAGTGAGATACAAAATTTATGCATGAATTGGTGTGTTCGCCACTGTGTCCTAAGAAGTTTCAATTCTGCATTTTGTTCAGTCCCCTTCAACCTCTAATTGATATTGGAAACATTTTTCTATATTTCCTACTATGAACTGTTGTATAAGTTAAAGACTTTGAGACACCTCAAAGACTCAATTTTTACTGATAGGGGACTAAAAAAATCTCAGTGACTAGATCTGCGTAACAGAGCTAGATGCAGCTTCACCACACCTAACCCTAAGTGCCCTGCTATTGTCCACGCCATAATCTTCCCAATACAAGTGCTAAAATTGTATTAATCCAGAGAAGCTGGCACTCTCAATTATCTAAACTCTTGGCAGGGAATCCTAAGGAGATGGGCTTAAGTTTCACCTCCTAAGAAGGAAAGGGCTGCAGGAAGGCTTTGATAGCGGAAATTTTAAGAACTTTATCTCAGACCATGCAAGCACATGCTCCTAGAAACAGATTCCTGTCTTAAACAAACAATAGGAGGATTTGAAGCTCAGTTTCTCATCCTCTGGGTAGAAGCTATAAACACCAGGTTGCAAGTGAAAAAGAAGCTAAATACAAAGCACGTTTCCTCTTCTTTTCCCCTGTGTTCAGTATGAAATCTCACCTGCCTTTCTGTTCTAAGAGTGTTCATTTGATCAGTCTTTGCAGGTGTTATAGGGAAGGGAAAATTTCATTTCTGAATCCTGCTGGAGATTAAGCACCATGCTGCTCACTACAGAAAAGACTTATGTGTTGGCTCTGTGGTTGAGTACTGAGGTACTCTAGTTAGTGGACAAGTAGGGCTCTGCAGGCTTAACTAGTCATAGAGAAGGCTTTGGAGAATCTGTGTTTTGGATTTAGCCATTTAAAAAAAAATCAGTCGATCTTTGTGCATTCTGTGATTACAAGAAAATTCACTAGCTGCAATTAGATGCAGTAATTTCCACAGTACTATGGTTTCCTTCATGTGCATACATCAAAATAGTCAGCAGGGGTTTCTCTAGTAATTCAGTTTGTTTTTCGGTCGGCGGTTCCCCATGCAACAACAGAGACTTTCTCTGTATTTCTAGACTAGTTTAAGAAGATTATGTAAAGTGATTTGGACCCCTGTCTAGTGAGATGCATTTCTGAAAATTATTTTATATACCATGGTATATTTTGATAAATACTATAACATATACACCAATATTATGGTAACAGGTGCTTTAGGAAAGTGAACATAGGTGGCTGTAGAAGTAATCTAGACTGATACACATATCCTGATGGAAAGGGATCAGAGAGGTTACTTGTCAATGGTTTCTCAGTAATTTTATAATGTTGGCTGGTTTCACCCTAGTCCTGTGAAGCGCTTCACAGAAACTCTTCCCCTAACTAGCTCTACTGATTAACTTTTTGAGTATTCTTTGCAGCTTGATGCTGGAAAGACATAAAGGCATTTTCACATTGTGATCCAGATAGCCCCACTGGCATACTCACATTCAGAAACAAATGAAAAATACAGGACTTTTCAGGAGCATAATATGAGTGAATAGAGATGTCCAAACCTGAGTTAAAGATTTTCATTCAAAAAATGGGAAGTCAGTAAGTTACAAGAAATTAAGAAATTTTTTTTCCCTTAACATTTTCCTTTTCTAACCAAAAACCCACTATGAATAGAAATTCAGATTTTTGTTCACAAAGATCTGTGTCTGAGGATCGATAACTTCGAAAGAGCTTGCAAACACTGATATTCCTTGGAGTTATATATATTAATATAGACATACATATGTTAAGAAGAGAAAAGTAGTAAAAAAGGAAGCTTGGAGACTTTGGGTGATAACATTTTCATCCACTACAACTTGGCATAAAGACTTTTTATTTATTCTTTTCGGCCTGTCTAGAGTCTTCACTTTCCAGTCGTTCATTTTTAGTTAAGAATTCCATGTCCTGTTCTGGTTGCTGCTAACTTTGCCGACTTTCAGATTTCAGATCACTTATCTCCTCCTTCTCTTTTAATTTACAGACTTGTTTACTTTTTAAAGTACTGGAATCAAAGTATATTTCAACAGTTTAACTTATCTTGACTAATGCCATTTTAAAGAGTATTCTGCCTTATTATTATATCTAATGAGGTAGTATTTTGATTTTTATTCTATATTTTGTACTCCAAATATCATTCTATACACTTCCTGAACCATAACTCTAAAGTGTTCTGTGTTTTTTAATCCAACCCTATTCACCTGGGGGTGAAAGGTAAATTTTTGGCATGAAGATTCATTATGTACTACCTACAACTCCATTATGGGGAAGTCAGAAAATACCTAAATGTTAAAGGGGAAAATGGCTTGGGTTTTTTTACTCCCACATGAAAAGCCTGAGCACATTTGTGTGGTGAGACTAAGGGTCATCTTAAGTTCAGAGCTTAATGAACTGCCATTAGTCAAGGAAAAATCCCAGCTACTACCAAAACCCACCCCAAACTTCCAATCTCTCCTTTTTATGTGATCCTTCTTTATGTTAATTCCTTGAGCAACAGTCAGTGCTTAAACTGGCTTCTCTCTTGATTTATTCATTTTTCAAATAACCTTTTCTTGAAGAGAAACCAGTACATAACTGATGGGTCTGACTGTGCCACATTTAGTTAGAAGTCTCTTTGTCCATCTATATACACAAACGTCAGATACATCTGTGAGAGGCAATAAAATTAGAGATAGTAATTTCTGAAGTTACATTTTAAAAAAATGTATGCATAGCATCAAGGGACAGTAATTGCAATGTGTAAGTACATGTGCACACACAGGTAGACACAGAGGTTTGAATGTATAAATATTCTACTTGCTCATTCGCAAAGGGTTGCTCTAAATACGTGTTAGTCAAATAATAGCACATTTGTTTTGCAAGTGCGATTATATTATGAGCTTTGCCTCTCTAACTCATAAATAACCAGACTGTTCAGTAATGTAAGTTAAATTGCATTCATTATATATATATACACACACATACACTCTTGGTTTAACACTGAACATATGATTAACAGATACAGTTTAAACCAATGATTTATGAACCTGCAACATCTGCTTTTATATTTTTACCCCTTTGTTTGTACTAATTTCTATGTGGTAAAACTTGACATACCATATACCAGAGGACACATTAATTTTGCTGGTTTTGGTATACAAGAAAGCAGGTCTTTCTGTAGAGCCTCAGGAGTAACACAGTCTGTTCTGCATAGTGGAGCAAATGTGCACCATTTTCTTGTGTCCAAAAGTCCTTTGCACATACAGAAGTGAGGTCAAGGAGTCAGGCTTTGCAGTGCTGTATGTCAGTGCCTGCAATGCGCATATTGGGCTTTATTATGGCAACTGGGGGAAAAAAAGAAGTCCAAATGGTTTTAATCTTCTTTATTTTCATTAAGTTCCTGGTTTCAAACCAATGACTGTAAAGCATTACATTAAATCCAACTGAGCTAGTGTCATAACCCCATCATTATAGGCATGTTGCCACCATGTAGGAAACATCAACAATTACATACTGAATTCAGTTAATGAGAAGGAAGAAAAATTCTGCTTTCTTTTACAGGTTATTTAGAAATCAAATTAGCTGCATGGTTACAACTGTATTTTGCAGGCAAACGAAATATGTTATCCATATGAAAATTATATTAGGAGTAATAGTTTAAAAGTACATACCCAGAAACAGTAACTGCAACAAAGCACCTATACCTTATTCCTTTTACATGTATAATGCAATGAATTCAAGAAAACTTTTGCATCCCACACAAACCATGATATTTTTACAAAGGCCAAGAATCTTATTCAGACTGGATTCAGGCCTAATGTAAATCCAGTTTCAGGGCACAGGATAATTTTAAATTAAAAACTAGCTGAACTCAGCTCTCTTGTCATTGCTGTAAAAACAGCATTTTGCTGCCTTTAGTCATTGGCTTCAATTGGAAGCTTGGGAAGAATAAAGACGTCTAAAAATGGGGCCAGTTATAACTGCAAATCTAGTTTAACAAACTGAGAATGTCACGAAGGCAACGACTTCTCTTTATTCCCTGCCATCTCCCAAAATATTTTAAGAGAGAGAATGGCTGGAGGAGATTTAGCAGTTCTCCGACCTTGAAAAGCTGTGTCCTGGATGTCATCAATGAAAAAAAAAATCAATTCTTGCTGAATTCAAAGATAACCAAGTATGCTGGGCAAGGCTCAAGCATCCTGCAGTCCTGCTGGCTTTGGTTTTCATTGTGGGCTTTTATTCTTAGGAATGAATGATTCTTTACATTTCTCCAATCTTTCAGCAGTGATGGGCTTGAGCTGTCAAGTCAGAATTGTGAATAAGACCTGAAACTTATCACATATTCCTTTAAAGTAAGAGTCTTACTACTGCATTCAGCATTAGCAAATAGATGTGAAATTACTGAAAGAAAACCAGAACCAAGTGCTTCCTGGGCTTATCTTGACAGCTTAAACCTACGCAGCCAGTAAACCTGAACCACTGTGCTTCCCAGTTCTACCTCATGACTTTCCTGGTCTAGCCCTTTTTAAAGACAAATACAAAACAATTTTATTTCTTCTTGTGAAGCACCAAGTCCACGTAAACCCATGAAGCCAAATCATGCCAGTAGAGGAAATCACACTGGTCTTCCTGTGAATATCTTTTAATCTTCATTGTCACAAAACAGCTAGCAGAACTTGCTTTGAAACTGTATTTTCCCGTCCCCTCTGCTATCAAGAAGAACTACTCATGGTACCTTTTGGGGAAGCAATAACATGACATCTTGACCTTGAATGGTATAAGGAACATCCATATGAAAAGATCAGGCAGTTGGCTTTAGTCCTTCAGAGTGACGAGGATGACAATTTCTTGTGTACAACAATTTGATAGGACTGAATTGTGTGGTGAAGCAATATACTGTGAAAGACAAAACACCTTTCTGCATTGTTCTTTAAGGGAAAGGAGAACCCCTGTGTCTTTGTCCTTATTGCAACGATGAGCACTCTAAGCATCGTCACTGCAAAGAGAACATTTTGTCAGATTCAGCTCCACAGGAAAATACAGAATGTATGTAAGAGACTTTGAGATCTGTTTAAGAAAACCCAGGGGAATACTCACACAGTTATTGAAGTTCACAGACATGTTTTGGTTACACATTGCTACAATCAATTGCCATCTTAGAGTCTGCTGCATGGCTGTTGAAAATATTTAAGTTAAAAATACAGCCCACAAACCTGCCTTGCTTTGCCAAAGATCAGTCAGAATAACGAGTGGAAAATGAAGACTCAGAAGAGACCCCTTTGTCTTGCTGACTATACCCTTCCTGGACTGGTTTTCACTAAGCTCTTGTTCTTACCTTCTGTGACTGTTTGAAGGGAAAAGCCAAAAAAAAAAAAAGCACCTTTCCACATAGATTCAATCATTTAGGTTGCCCTAAAACATTGCATGAGAACTGATATTTTAAAAATTGATTAGGGAGATATGACGGGTTCAATCAAATGTGATATAGCCTCGTACAGAATAAAAACTAACTTTGAAACAGCACAAGATTAAGATGTATCAGAGAAGTAACAAAAGGAGCAAATGCTCCATGGGAGGCTACTATGGCAACAAGCTCTTCTGGGTTTTTGAGCCCCATAGCACTCATGTCCCTCAGGAGCCCCCACCATTCTGGATGCAAGAATTTTACCTGACCTGGAAATTAGCAGAAGCAACACACGTGATTTCAAGACCAGCATTTCAGCCTGCATTTTGCTGAGCTAGGATACAGTAAAAGACTGAAAAATGGCAGCAGAACAAGCTCTCTAGCACCTGTTGTCACTCGAGGATTTATCTGAAACACACTGATTTTAGCTGCGACTTTTCTTTGCTATTTTTTTAACTTTAGAACAACCACAGTAACAGTGTTAGAGCTAGGGAGAAGGCTGAGAATGAGAATTATATGTCCCCACTGTAGCCATCTGCATCTTTGCTAGTCAAGTAAAGTCACATGAGAATCAGTGAAGAAAAATGAACATTTCTGGAGCACAACTTATTTGCCTGTATTTACAAATTCACTCCAAGAAGAAATGCATCATGCTCCACGAGTAGCTTTTCATTCCTCTAGCTAGAAATTTAGACAATTAGTTCAGATGTTGGTAATAATATATATATCAGCATTACAATATATAAATCCTAACCTTTATTTTCACACCTTTTCACTTGTAGGTACCGTTCTTCCCCCTCCCCCCAGATTACTCTAGTAGATTTATCTTTTTTTCTTTTTCTGCTAAGCATTCATGTACTATCCAGAAATGCACTACTTGGTTCCCCATCACACGTAATTTCTCAGGCCTGTTCTAGCCCCTTCTAGCCTCCGTTTTCACATTTGCTTGCACTGTTATCTCTCTCAATGTTATTCTGGTTGCTACCTTCTCTGCAACAGTTTATTCTGAAAAATTCTGACTGTGGAAAAAATATGCAGGGTTTATTTCAAACATTAAAGCTTAAAAAACATTTAAGGATTTTTTATCATCCAGAAATATCCTGCACTATGGTCATTGCTAAGCTTCCTTTACGTTTCATAAAACAGAATGAAGTTGCATTAGTTAGTGTCTTTTGATTGTAGATAAAGATAACAACTGATGCATAAGATTAATGTATATTCATGAGTAGAATTATAGCTGTGCATGAAAGCACTACATTAGTGCTTGGTAATCAACATCTACTTTACTTTTTTTTATTTTAAAGTTAGCACAGTCACTAATCAAAGATAATTACACCGCTGCCATTTGAAATGTTTATCAGGAGTTCTGTAGGAGGAAGAACAAGAAGTGTGATTTTTTTCTCTACAGTGACATGCAGTACTAACTAAATCTGGGCCAACAGTTTTGCTTCCCAAAGCAAATTTGTAAAGTTTTGACATGGAAACAATAATTGTAGAGAAGCAATATTTTGGATCTGAATACAGTCTCTACCGAAGAATCATAAGGTGATAGTAAATATCAATAAATTATCACTATCTGCAATATGAAGTACAGAAGCACTGAACCTCCTCTTAATGGCAAATCTGAGACACAGAATAGAGGAAGTTTCCAAAGAAGTACAAGACGTCAGTGGCAAAATCAAAGACGGCATTCAGATCCCCTTGTTCTCACTCCTCAGATTTAGACAACCTTCTGAAAATGAGAATGAAAAGTAAGAATGATTTCCATTCTTTCCAAACCACAAAAGCAGAGGACAGCAAGGTTTTAATTTTGGACTACTACATATTAATTATATAAGAAAGCTCTAAATAATAAAGCTAAACAATTCTTCATTTAAAAATAAGAAATACATAAATTCTATGGTGGACATGGTGATTAAAACAATTTTCTGAATTTGGATTTGGTTTAGATAACATTTGTGGCTGTACAGATTATATAGGTAATTTCTTTACAAACCTGCTCTTTCTCGTCTTTCTTCACCTATCTCACAAATCTCACCACTCAAAAACCTCACAATGTTTCACACATCATTATTTTTTATTAGAGTACCAGTCCTCCTTTCTCTTCTTCCATCCAGCATTTTCCTTAGCCTGTTGTACTCTCTGATTCTTTGAGAGGGAAGACAGAGAGAAAGTAAGGCTCAACCTTTTTGCTCCCATCTTTTCTCCTGATATTACATGAAATGCAAGGAGACCATTTTCACTGTGGTAGACCTAGGATATGAAAGCAAAACTGGGGTCATTCTTCTTGTATGCAATAAGATACCCAACAATATTGACTTAAAGTTGATGCAACATATTTACAAAGTGCCAAGTCTTTCTCTTCCAATGTCTTGTGGCACTGGGGCTAACGAAGGAGGTGGGGAAATGGAGAGGCTGTTAGAGAGGAGAGGACAGAAGTCAAACACATTTCCATTCTTAGTTTCCAAAAGCTACAAAATAGTGTGATTTACTCAAGCACGTCAAGATCTCATCAATAATTTGCCTATTATTTATAAGAAAAGGTTAAAGTTCTCTGACTATCATAAAAGTGTTGCAAAATAACTTAAATACTTAATCAAGTAAAAAAGTTTACTGGTTCCTGGAGTCACAAGAAGGTACACAAAGATGGTTGTTCTACTAGTTCTTCTTTCATCTAATTTTAAAATCACATTTTCCCAGAAATCCCAAAAATATGTTCCTTCTAACTGGAAAAGAAATTACACTTGAAAACTAGTTTTCAGACTTCCTGAGCACCATCTGATTATAATTAATTGTGTGGGAATGACTGGTACACAACAGTAACAAAAAATCATCATTCTCCAGTGTTAACCATTGTCTGTCATTGTCACATCTAAGGCAAGTTTGTTTGCCAAGTAGTTGTATAAACTCTGGAGTTCATTTCAGGTGTTGTGAAATTTATATATTGGAGAACCACTCTAAGTACAGAACTGCCAGAATCATAACAATTACATTGTACAGGCCAGTCACAGCAACATCATATAATTTTGTTCTTTCAAAGGTTTTATGTACTGTAAAGGCGGATATATGTTTACTTGTGTATGTAAATTGTTTAATGGGGGTTACAAAATGATCCAAACTCCAATTTGTTGTATTGATTTTTTTCAGATTTTTAAACTGAGAGTGCAATAATTTTTTCATCTGTGTGTGTAGAGAATCCTGGAATGGGAATGTGTAATCATAATCGGTGAAAATAGTAAATTTTAATATTGGTTATTATACCCAGGAATCTTAAACTTACACAAGCATTGAGATGGGATATACTGCTTTTAAAGAGCTCCCATCCCATCCGCTAACACAAACGGCTTTATCCCCCTAAAAACCGTCAGATCGGCAGCTATTCATGAGAAGTGTACAGTGCTGAAGAATGTCGTTATGGCTTTATTGCACAGCCCTGAGGCTTTCATCACCTGGGCCCCTATAAAATTCTGGTTCAAGCCCTGGCAGAGCTGCCTCTGTCCTTTAGCTTTCTGGAGCAGTAAAATAAGTTTTGTGCAATTTACTCAGGAAGGATCGTTCAGAATCAATCTCTAAAACCAAGATGCTATCAACAATCTGTGAATGGTAATGATCTTCTGGTACTTTTCAGATAAGTCCTGTTTGAACATCTAGCAATAAAATTCATTTGTGAGAACTGTGCTCCAGCTCTGGTGCCTGACTTCACTTTCCATTCTGTGATTCTTTTTTTACTAGCAATTCAAATTCCAATAAAATCCCAATGAAAGCCACAGCATGAAGTTTCTTCTAAAACCTAATGTGCTGCTTAGGTCTCCTTTCAGATTTCTCAGTTGCAGCTCTTAGCCCTTTTTGTTTTCATCAAAAACAAAGAAGTGCAGGGTTAATACATTGCCTTGGAAATCAATGGCTACAGCTGGGAAAAGCTCAAGGTCTCTTCACAGGCACAAAGTGTTTCGTGATCTGCCCAATGGCCACCCAGATGGGTGCCCTAGGAGCAGCTTGCACTTTACCTGTTCTGATGACAGTAGCAAGTGGCTGCCTCAGCTGCCAGGGGCATGGACCCCGCTCTGCCATCCAGAGAGGGTCACGTTACCAGAGGAGCTCTGCTTTGGAGGGTTCCTGGTTCCCCAGACGGCATGTTGGATTTAAGAGCAGCTTTTGCAAACCAAGGTTAAGCATCATTCGGAGTCAATGTTTTAAAGCAAATTTTCAACATGCGCTAACATGGAGGACTGACAGAGGAGTCTGCCACTCTATTGCAGCATGGACTAACAGGCATCTGTGTATCGACCAGTTGCCATATGGTAACAGTGGAGCTAGGCCAGGTTCTTCTGCCAATTCCAGCAGAGAGATCTCTGCAGTAGAAAGACTCTAGCAGAAGGCAACGTAGCATTGCAGCAATTACAAAGTCCTGCTCACCCGAGACCTGCACAGAACCCATGCTGGCTCAGAAGTGGCTAATGCTTACTGGGAAATGAATGCAAAGAACGCACCCAATAGTCAGAAAACTAGCAAAGGGTTACAAGGGAGGCAGCACAATCCCTCTTCCTGTGCCTCACCGCATTGTTTTTTAGGATCAGTATCTTCTCTGTCACATTTATGAGAACACTTGGAGGTCTCAGGCAGCCAAGGATACGACTAATGTATTTCCCAAAGAAAGTGCAATTAAAACGTAATCAGGGTTCACTGTTTGAAATAGAATAATCCTTAAAAATGCTTAATATAAAGCTCAAATTCCATGATACAGCCCTCATATTAAGGTCTAAAAGACTGACTGCTTGAAGAATTAGTAAGAGTCAAAGTCTGTTTAAACAGCAGGTTAATATCAACAATTCCTCAGGCATCAGCTTCTTTGGGTCTTAGATAGGGCCTCAGCTTTGTTAGTCTGTAGCTACCGAGGAGGTGATGAGCACTGCAAAAAGATATGAGAAACAGCCCTGAACTCAACTGCAGAGTAATAAATACATCAGCATGCCACTTATAAGCAGAAATTACTGCAATCTCAGTGCTTGAATATTAATGATGGGGGGAGGTGACACATGCACAGCATTCACTGAAAGCAGTATAGGATTTTTATTGGCAGTATCCACCCATTTATACTGGAAGTTCATATCCCTCATATGCATGATAATTAGTAACCATTAACTGGGAGGGGGACGTAAGAAGAAGAATTTTCATGAGTCGTGACAGCACACTGAAGGGGGTGAAGGGGGGGAATACACCATTTATTTGTTTTCCAAGAACAAATCTCCCCATTTCCATGAAAATAGGTTTAATTAAAAAAAAAAGTCTATGTTCAGAATCACACTATTCAGGATTTAATAGTACAGCTGCTCTGTGAATCTTTATGTCTCAAAAATACTAATGCAGCTGCCTGGAAAAACCGGAGTGGAGACCCACAGATGGGAATATGCTGTTGATAGCCTCTGAGTGGGCTGGTAAAATTCTTGTAGAGTTCTGAGGTGGTGGCAGACCACGGAGAATGCTATTCTCTGGTGCTATTGAAGCTCAGAGTGACATATAAGCTACAGAAGATGCTGTGTGGTGTTCTGTTGAGAAGGGGAAGGAGAAGGATGCCATGTGGCATCTCAGTAATAGCGGGCTGAGAAACAGGTTTTGATTTATGGCTACACTGTAACTTGAATAAGTCAATGACCCAGCTTCTCCAGTTTCATACTGGGAGTAGGGAAAATGATTACTTTAAGGGATTAATTATACATTTAATTGTGTTAATTAATGCTGCATTATACATTGAAAATATGCTCCAAAGATTGACACTTCAAGATGAGAGTCCAACTGGCTCATGCTAAGTACAGTGTCAAGTTTCAGTTCACAGACTTCTACATGGTTCCTAATTAATTAGTTGCAGCAACAAAGCTTTTGTCTTCACTGTCTTTCTAGCTGGGCAGGAGAGAAGTGAATTTGATGGGCTGGAGGAAGCTCTGGTCAATCATGCAGATTTTCTCACATCACTTGCATATATGGTTAGGCCTCAGTTAAAAACAAAGTATCTGAGTCCAATCACTGTTGAATTTCTTCCAAAAAGACCAGACTGGAAGTGCAGGTTCACTTGCATACAGCTAAAAGTAGTTGTAAACCAGAGAACAAAATGCAGAACCAATCCAATTTGCTTATAAACTGAAAGGCTTTATACCAGATCTAATATGCTATTTATGATGATACAGTGATACAACACTCATGTAATAGTTACTGCTAAATTTATGCACCTCCTGGAGTAATTTAGGTTGCACCGTTATCAAACATTTCCAAAGTTTCCACAGTCTCACAGAAACTATACTCACTGATAAATTTCTGGTTAGCTTAGTATGCATTTCAAAGTGCAGTGAGCTGTTTCCATTTAGCCATTTTAATTATGCAAGGCCATAAGCTGCTTTATGAATTACATTATAAAAAGCATTTTCATTCTTACATTGCAATTACGCAGTGAATGTGAAATCAAATGAGAATGCTAGGGTTTGAAGTCAGATTAGCAGAAATACATATATCTTTAAGAGAGAAACCATCACCAGGGCCAAAAGCTGCAAGTGGGTGTAGGTCCTTGGAGCTGTCTTAATGCCAGGGGTAAATTCAGCTACTATATGAAAAGGTATTTACTTGCTTTGTATCCGATAAAGTTTTGTAGCTGCTTGTATGTCTGCTTCTTTACACACACCACCAAGAATCCTTCATTCACCATCTCTTTTATGCACAGACTAAACAAAATCATGCCCTAGTTCTCTCCTGAACTTAAAATTTTGCTGCCCTTTGTGTGACATCATCTTCTGATCAGCTGGGTCAGGGAGAGAGAGGAGATAAGGAGTGAGCAGAATCACCAAAGCAATGTTCTCATCACTGAAAGGAGGGGAGCTCTCCTGCTGGCCATCAGAGAAGCAGTGTAGAGAGGACAAGGGTATCATTCTGAATGCAGAACAGTAGCAATGACAAGATCTACTAAAACTCCTCCTGGGACAGGAAAATCTTACACAGATAATTCATAACAGTCTCCCACAAGTGAGGCATGACATCTTCACTACTCTGGATAAAATGCTTAATTTTTTTTATTGTAAAAGTCTTACATTTTCTGAGGATAATTCTCCACACCTGTCATCCTAGCTTCTGGCAGGAAAGTCAAAGATTCTCAGAATAATATATCAGAACACATTAAAGGAAGGAAATAATATTAAGAAAATGCCCAGCAATGGCAGTGTCTGAAAACTGCAATTACAAAGTCAATGCGAACCAAAAATGTACAATGGCGCATTTTGATTCTTATGCCAAGTAACTGAAGTTAGGTTATACACCTGTCAAGAAGACTGTGCCTGAAAATTCATAACTTGACAGTTATTTGCATAATTGCAAAGATTCAAGGTGAGCAAAATCAGAGAATTAATTCCTAAATTTTTGGTGGCAAAAGGGAGGTAGAAGGGCTCCCCCCGTCATAATAATACTATCATATCCTTCAGAAGTGAGAACAACAGCAGAGAGCTGTTGGACCAAGATTGGAAGAGGAGCTGGTAGAACAAAGAAAGCTTTTTTGAGGGCCAGTACCATTCTTTTGGTAATTAAGACTCTCTCTAATATTTCTTCTATGTACATTAATCTCTTAAAGATATTTTAAGAAAGCAGCTTACATAGATGCTGGAAATGAACACGCATGTTTGCCCGGTTGCAGGACAGAATTAAGACCAACTGATACAAAGAAATACAGCTCATTGTGTTTCTGGGACAGTTACAGAGATGGGCAGGATCAAGCCTAAGGATTTCTTTCCATTCTTCCTTCTTAGTTTACTTTGTGGAAGCACAAAATAATAATCCACTTATATGAAAGGATAAAAGAAAAATGAAGACAATTATTTATTCCAACACACTAACTTTCCTCCTTAAGCAGGTGCTATGTTAATAGATTCCTTTGGCTTTGACCTTTGTGGAGGAAATAGTCTTATTTTGCTACAGCATTTATCACTGTAGATGTCAGCACAGTAGATGGTGTTTTTTAACAGTACTTGTTACAATGGCTTGCTTGCGTGTAATTCTGGAAATGGAGTTTATGACATGCTGGTGGATATGGTATCTCCTCCAGAACGGGCACAAATGAAATAGACTACCACAATCACTTTTCCCCAGTATAAAGACTCACAAATTGATTAGTAAAAAGGTCAGGGAAAATTGTTATTGCTAAATATATTATGTCTATGAAGGCAATAAATGTGGCAGCAAGAAAGCCGGAATAGGTTTCCTTTACCAGTGCTGTGACTCTCTGACAGTTTCCCTGCTTTTGTTTTTTTCTTGCACTTTGTACTGATTTGTTCAATAATCTGAATGATTGCATTCATCTGAACCATGGTGCCTTAAGACTGCTTGCTTCCTTTCTTGGGTCTCTCTCAAAAACACCCTTTTTCAATTCATTTTTGAAAGTCAGTACCACAATCAATTAATATACGGATGTTCTGACTCTAACAACCAAACCCACATCAACCAAAGGAGGTATTTTTCCGTGTTATCAGTTACCTTGCATACCACTTAATGAGGCACAAATATTATTATGACTGACAAAACACTTACCTGTTCTAATTTAGCTGTAAAAAGACTATGCTTTTTATATACGCAGTTTGGTGTGTTTTGTGGGTGTTTTACTATTAGTAGGCTTGCAATACACTGGTGATATGTGGTATTTCATTTAAAAGTCAACAGCAAAGAATACGAAGCAAAAACTGCTTCAGAGATTTAAAGTATGTAAGAGTGACTTGTCTTACTGGAAATACACACAGAAAGAGGTACAGAAACTGGGGACAGTGAAGGAGATATCAACCAGACTATTGCTTTCCTCATGTGAATTAATGACAGTGGTTATGATTGTTCTTAGAAGATTTTACATGAATTTGGTGTATTACTGTAAATTTATAATCCTGTAATGGATTACCATTTCTTGAAGCAAGGGCAATACTGGAGTCCACTTCTATTAACTTGACACTAATTTCACTAAAGTGACTCTTGTTGGAGTCAGAAAACTCTGGTTTAACAGTTTTCAGTCAGTTCCTCATGCTTGAAGTTAGGCCAAACACAACGGTTTACAGACGTTCTGTCAGACTCTATCTGCAGTCATGCAGATAATGATGACTGCGCTAAAAGTTATTAGATATAAGACCTATAAACTTAAGTCCTACAAGACTAAGGCTATTCTTAAGTGTCCTGAATCTTGCCTCTTCCTTGGGTAAAGCATTCCTTCTTCAATGTACAGAGTTCTCCGAAGATTAAAATCTTTATTTTCAGATGCCTGGTGACTAACTACGGAAAAAGAGAATGAAAACAGTTAAAGTTTGCATCAGTTTGTCAATTTCCCACTCACAGAATATCAATATAGAAATTAAAGTAATTTAAACACCTTTGTCTGTGTCAGGTACTCTTTGTTTTGTTACTGTCTACACGTTACACTCTAAGTAGGAACACGCTCTTGAAATAAATGCAATAAAGCCTCAGAGTTACCAGGTAGGATGATAATAAGATCCTACAGCATCTGTTTTTCTCAAAGTTCATGAGCATATTAAAGAAAGCCTCTCTGTGCATCCTCAGACTCTCTCTGATCCCCGGTTCCACGCCTTTTGGTGCTGTGGTGCCTGTATTAGGATGTCAACACAATCTTTTGGTTAGCAAGGTGTTCAAAGCAGGGCTGGAGCTTCTTTGCAGAAGTTAATAGTTCAGATCATGCACGTTAATGACTCTTAGTAAATTGATATGTTATTATTGCTTAATTTTGGTAAACATTCTTACCGGAAAGTAGTCTCTCAATTGGAGCCCATCTAAAATAAGCTCATTTATGCTAATGTCTTTCTCCTTGACACTCAGTAAATTCTTCCTAATGCATTAATTATGACTCCAGATAGACCAATGATTATTTCATATATGGTAATTAGGAATAATTTTATTCAGTCTGCCACACACATCAGTAAACAAGTGGAATGAATTCCCCACAGAGAGGATAAAAAGACAATGATTTTCCGTCCAATGCAGCTTAGAGAATTTACCCCACAATCAAGATGTAATTAGAGAAGAAATGAGAAGTTAAAAAATACACTTACAGGTGTGAGAGTCACCAAGAACATGTTCTTTTTCAGTGACAGAATAAAAGCAGATTCTTAGCTAATTCATCCTTACCTAAAAACTCATTCTTACCTAATGAGTTTTTACTATATATGATTCAGAAGTAGATAAAAATTGCAATCAAATTAGTTCCATTTGTAGTAGAACAAATTGATATGAAAAGAATAATTTCAGCCCTATGTTTGGAAAAGATACAAGGTTGAAGAAGATTGTGTGATACATTACTCTTATTTCTACTCATTGAATTCCAAGTTTATGATGTAGTAGAGGAAACTTCTTGCTCCTAATACTTATGATCCTTAGTGCTACTTAAGTGCACAGTTGTAAAATTGGATCATGTACACCTTTTGTTCATGACTTCTGTATAGCTAGTAAGGGTATCTCCATATAAAACATAATTTCAAGCTTGGAACCAACCAAAGATAAATGTAAAACAAATGTTAAAAAAATAACTTCACAAGGATATATAGCGTTCTGTACAAACTCTTATATTCTTATGACATAAGTGGTAATGCATCATATCATGAAAGCTGACAATATTCATGTGTAGATCAAGTCCCTATAGATACGTTTAGGTTTATACTCTGAGAAAAAATTATTGTGTGTGGATACGGCAATTTGTACTTTATTTATCTCTTTATGTCTTAAATCAAGTTAACTCATTTTATAAGTTTAATACACACTCAGGGCCTAGTGTCCTGCTGAGTAAAACATGAATAAATAATTCAGAAGACTGCAATCTGAATTCAACTATCAATTTTGATGCATGAACCGATCTACAAACTAATCTGATCTTCAAAATCAGGCATTTCTGTGTTTGAAGGTTGACTGGCTAAAATGAATGAATTGATCCAATAGTAACCAGTACAACTAGAATAGCATAAAGTCACTACTGAATGAAGAGGCAAAAGATAGTTCAGAATCAGAGAATTATCAGAGAATTACTCTGAATGCATATACTGTTAGGGGTATGCCATTTGTGTATAAGCTCTCTTTCAGTTGCAACTATAGGTTTATGTTTAAAAAAAAAAAAAAAGGCAATTGCCTGCAAGAAACTTGTATTTAATATTACTGCAAAGCCTGTGACCAGAGAAGTGGAACGAATGGCTGCAGGCACCCCCTTGCACTTACACTGTCATAAGAGATGTAGATACTGTTGTCTACATGGAAATAAAGTCTGTATTTATTTTAACTGAATTATTCTAGAGTCCAGGAATATTAGGATGAAATCTGAGCCAATTTCTGGAATCTAATGAAGTGAATTTCATTCCAAAAAAGATCTCAAGGAATATCAATCTTATAACTAACTAATGTCAGAAGTGCTTGTGTGCACTACTTAGGCTGAGGAATATGAAACTACCTTTCTTTAGGCAAATAAATACAAATTTATAGTGGCTACAATTGAATGTAGTTCATGTCCTTAAGAACATGCCGGTTCTGGATCTCACGTTTCACAGCAGTGACCAATCTACAAAAGCTTTCAAATTTATCTTTATAATTTTATTTTTTTTTAACTTTGGGAATTTGAAGAACATTTTTATCAACTGTGATACAGTTAACACAGTACTGAAGATATGCCATTTAAAGCAAAAGTCCTTGTGTGAAATCATCCCTCTACATTTACACTACGATTTTATTTGTTTTCAAGCAAGGCAATTCCTTATCCTAAGGGTCAGCAGGTATACAGACTTATTCCTAATGGAGGAAAAAAGGGGCTAAACTCTGCTAACGACTTTCTGAAACATTAATAGAAAAAAGTCTAGGATTATTAAAATTAACATCAGTCAGCTTGGACAGAAAATCCTTAACTGTCCGGTCAGATTACTCAGCCATTCAGATTCCTCAGAGAAAAACGTTGCTCAAAAGCTGTATAACTACACTACAATTTTAATGAATGCAGGATAGATAAGTTTGGAAAACAAGCACCTTGAAAAAAGATACTAGAAAATGTAAATTTTAATTCAATTAATGTACTTTTTTGTATGAGCATTGATATTTGGTTGAGTGGTTGTTAGCGTTCATGAAAAAGATAATGAAAGATCAGATGGATACTGTTCAAAAGCATTAGTCTTAATAAACACATTGTAAGCTATTAGCAGTTTAAAATAAATAT
>NW_010176797.1:0-9089 GCF_000695765.1 Mesitornis unicolor | reverse complement strand
GGGGAGGATTTTATATTGGTTTTATATCTATTTGTACATATTTATTCCATTAATTTCCTATTTACATTATTATCCTGTAGTATTAGTATTCTTGTTTTATTAAATCTGTTAAATAAATTTCCCAACCCGTAAAGTCTCTCTCCCTTATTCTATTTTCTATTCTCTTCTTGGGAGGGGAGAGGGGTTAATAGAGCGTGTCTGTCCAGGATTTAGTGGCCAACCCAGCCATAAACCACGACAATAAGTGAGCTATATGAATGACTTTGACTAATACTGTAACATGCTTTTGTTGATCATAGAACAGCTGCCTTTGTGTTTTTTGAAGTGTTGGAAAATAACAGAAGATTGAGGAGGAGATTTGTAAACACGCTTATATGACTTGCAGCTGAGGTGTCAAAAAACACATATATCTTACTAATCCTTGTTTAGTCTTGCGTGCTTCACAAATGGAACAGAATCACAGAATCACAGAATCTCAGGAGTTGGAAGGGACCTTGAAAGATCATGTAGTCCAACCCCCCTGGCAGAGCAGGATCACCTAGACTAGGTCACACAGCAATGAGTCCAGGTTGGCCTTGAATGTCTCCAGAGAAGGAGACTCCACAACCTCTCTGGGCAGCCTGGTCCAGTGCTCTGTAACTCTCACAGTAAAAAAGTTTTTCCTCATGTTCACATGGAACCTCCTATGTTCCAGCTTGTACCCATTGCCCCTTGTCCTGTCATTGGACATCAGAGAGAAGAGCCATTTTTCCGTGTATTTAGATTTCTATATGAAGCCATAAAAGCATTATCATATGAAACTTTATCTTATTTCCCAAGTTGATGACAAAACAACATCAATTGTAATACACTATTAAATACTTTTTCTTTTTATCCAGTTTATAATGTGGCCACCACTGTTTATAATATCTTTCCCAATGTTTCAATATACATTCTAGGGGAGATTTTGAAGAAATCCTCCCTTCCACCGATGATCTGTTACCCATTATGAAATACTACACCACCACCACCACAAAGCAGAAAAAACCCAATAACTTTACACAAAACAACAAAATGTGTTACCCAAATGAGGACTCAAATCCCTATACCACTTTCAGTGGGGCTCTAACCCACCTTCCAAACACAGAAAGCAACACAAGAAACACAGAAGTGACTTAATGACTTAACATAGAATAACAAGACTTTCTGCTGAAGGTTTTACCCATAATTGATTAATAATACCAAAAGCACAAAAATGCTGAGATGTCACAAGATACATACCACAAATACAAATATCCTAAACCAAAGCCTGACTCTGCCTGCTCCGGTCGTCACTGTAGTAGCGCAGAAGAGATACCAAAAACCTATTACCTTCTCCTTATGTACCTTTATAACCCAACTCTGCGGGGCTTTCACCGCACCTTGTGGGCAGGCAACCACCTTTTATTTATTTATTTTTTTTTCTTTAAAAGAATTGCCTTTACCTTCTCAGAGGTCTTGCTCTGAGCTCTTTGGTCTGGGGATTGGAGGTTCTCCCTGAGAATCTCTGCTGGCTGGAGGTCCTGTGATCCCATGGATCCATTGAGATTCAGAAGCCACGTTCCATCTGGGTCACCAGAAACTGTCACCGAAATCGAGAATAAAACCTCTTAACACCAATGTAGTATTAAGAAGCAGGCATTCTCTTTATTACAACACCAGATCTCATTCCACCTAACATACATACCATGTGCTGCACCTGCCAAGGATTATATTACCCTGTTATATACATATGCATTAACCAATTATAATCATTCTTTTTCCTGGAGCTAATTAGCACATAGTCATTTTAGGTGGTCTCTGGTGGACCCTAGTGATTGTTGCTGTGGTGCCTCTTAGTGTGAACTCTGCACTCTTGATTTGAGGCCCCTTATAACAGTTTGATTGGGACTTAGGGCATATTATTCGTTGAGAGATCTCAATGTTCAACTCAGGTTTTGGTTCTTTGAATGATGCAACACTGCCCTGTTTAGTCTAGGCTTATCACACAACTCAGGGCTGAGCTATCTACACAGCTCCCCATGGGTCATCTCTGCAGAGAGACCCACAAGTCACCTGCGTGCACTAGACATTACCGAAACCTGTTTAAACTATGAGCTGCCTGATCCATATAGGGTGGGCAGGAGGTTGAGAGGAGACACAGCCAGGACAGCTGGCGGCAACTGACCAAAGGGATATTCCATGCCATATAGTGTCATGTTCAGCAATAACATTGGTGGTGGTGTTCCAAAGTAATCATTGCTCAGAGGCTGGCTGGGCATCTGTCTGCTGGTGGGAGGTGGTGAGTGATTGCCTTTGTATCACTTGTGAGTTGTTTTTTGCTTTTCTGCCCTCTCAACTCTCTTTTCTCAACATCTATAACTTTTACTTGCTTTTCCCCTTCCAATTCTTTCTCCTATCCCACTGGGGAGGGGAGTAAGTGAGCAACTGGGTGGAGGCTTAGCTGCTGACTGGGATGGACCCACCATACTAAGTGAAAAGTTTCCAGCTGTATACAACTTTCTACCATCTTGTATATTGAATTATGAAATTTTATTGTTTGTATTAAATTTTTTTAAGAAGTTCATCTTTATTGATCCTGTACTAACAAGTCTAGTAAACTAATGCCTAATTCAGATACCAGACTTCATTCTTACCTTAGTTTTATGATCTTTTTATTCAGTATTTGTCATGGTTTAGGGCTGGGCCGGCCACTAAATCCTGGACAGACGCTCTCTATTAACCCCTCTCCCCTCCCCAGAAGGGAAGAGGAAAAAGAGAAAAAGGGAGAGAGACTTTACGGGTTGGAAAATAAAACTAACAGATTTAATGAAACAATAATACTAATACTACAGGATAATAATGTAAATAGGAAAATAATGTAATATATACAAATATGTACAAATATATATGCAAAATCAATATAAAATCCATCCCCCACCCTCCCCCCAGTGACATATATGTCACCAGAGGCTCTGCAGAGCAGGGCACTGGAAAAGTCCCAGACCGAACTCAGGTGGGAGCAGGATGCAGGAACACACAAATCGGGATCAGCGGCAGATGAACTGGCAGGGTTCTGCTCAGTCCTAGGCCACTGCAGGATCGAGACGAACAGAAGGGTCTGAGCTGGAAGGGCTCCAAGATGAAAGGAGAAGGCTCGAGACCCTCATGATCTCTCGGCTTTATAGCGAGTATGATGTATGTGGGATGGAATACCTCATTGGTCAGTTTTGGGTCCGCTTCTCCCCTGTAGGCACAGACACTGCACCCATGGTGAGACAATTGGCCTTGAGCTTATCAGTACACACTGTCTGGGGAAAAAACATGCTGCTAGTTTTCAGCAAGTTCAGCCACTTAGAAGAGACTGAGCTGAAAAGTAAAATCACTAAATAGAAAATTAGTTCTATTTAGCTCAAACCAGGACAGTATTTCAAATGATTTGTAGCTGAATTTTACAACAAATATACTCTCCTCGTACACCCTTTCCCTTATTTTTGTTGTTCACCTGCACAATATTTTGTGCTAGTCATTTAATGAAAGGACATTTTACAAGAAATTAGTCCATCAGTTTATGCAAGACTTGATGAGATTTTAGTTGGAACAGTGCATTCAAGTCCAGGATGATAACTAAAAATATGGCAAACTTGTAGGGTAGACTGTCACCAGGATGGCTTTATTGAAATCACTAATTATGGTATAAGTCAAATGCAGGAAAGCTGATTTTTAAATTGCATGTAATGTTTTGTATTAATTTAGAGAAAGGTTGTTTCTTGTTCAGTCACCGTTAAAATATTGCTTTGCAGCTAAATGTATGCTTTAGCCAAAAGTATTTTAGATGAACAGAAGGGTAGTTTTTATGTACACATATGCACATGAATTTGATAAAAATACGCAACATATAACTTTTGAAGCAATGCTTTTCTTGTCTTAAACTTTTTTATAGTTTAAGTTTTTTTAATTGCCTCATTTATTATATTTGTGACTGTAGCTAGTGAAAGAACACTTGTTCTTATTAGCTGTATCCTTCAGGATTTTAGAGTTGATAGACATTCTTCCTTACATTTTTCTCTATCTACAAACAGACTGCAGCCATTAAGAAAATATTCCTACACCTGTAGATTAAGCTACTGTTGTCAAGACTAAGATAATGCTGTAATAGATGCTGATTCTAGGAATCTAGATTTTTATTTTTCAGTAGCTTAATATGTTTTGTATTTAAGTGTAGATAAAGTCACTGTACTTTTAAATTAGACAATTATTTCATATTTTGGTTTTTAATTTAATGATCTTAAGAGGAAATATAAATGTATATCATAGAATCATTAAGGTTGGAAGAGACCTCTAAGATCATCAAGTCCAACCATCAGCTGCTGTGTCCACTAAACCATGTCCTGAATCCCAGTCTTTATCAACTCTAAATTGTTTTCTAATGTTGAATTAGACTGTTGAAATTAAGAAAATGTGTGTATATATACATAAGTTATAAATAAGTAAATAGTATATTTATAGCTACTTTGTATGTTTGATATACATATGAAATATTGTGCACTTGTTTTGTGTATGTAAATATAAATGTAACTAGCCATATGAAATAAGTGGATTTCTTAATTTTCAAGAAAACCTTCCTTTCATTCATTCTTATGTTCTGAAGATGCAAAAACCTTAAATTAAGCCACAGAAGCAACATAGTGGAGTTTACAGAAAACTATTTTCTTATGTCATGCTCTTTGTGTATAGTTGTGGAGTTGAGTGTTCAACATAACAGGATACAGTTTTCTTGCCTTCTCTACTGAGAGCTTTTTTTCCCCTTATAAATCAAAAGTATGACAGATGGAGTTTATTTTCAACTGTTAATCTAGTTTTGTAAGAAGCTCAAAATGCAATGATGTTATTTCGGGGACAGAGAAAGAGATGGATATTTACAGACTTTTTTAGTTAAATGTTTTTATGATATAATTTTTATATTGTATAATGATATATGTTGACTTGTTGCCTGTATACATATGCACACATTTATAGAACTGTTTTCTCTTCTAGGATCCTTCTGTTACACAAGTGACAAGAAATGTTCCTCTAGGGCTAGACGAGTATAATCCTTTCTCTGATTCAAGACCAGTAAGCACATTTATTTATTAATAATGCTGTTAATCTTTTTAGGTAAGATTTTTGGGTTATTGATTTCAGTTTGAGACTGATGTAAAACATACAAATTGGGCAATGAGAGGCTGGAGAACAGCCCCGCGGAAAGAGATCTGGGAGTTTGGGTTGGTGGCAAGCTGAATATGAGTCAATAGTGTGCCCTGGCAGCCAAAAGGACCAACCATGTCCTGAGGTGCACAGCTAGCAGGTCGAGGGAGGTGATTGTGCCCCCTCTACACCGCACTGGTGCGGCCCTACTGTGTGTAGTTTTGGGCTCCTCAATATGCAGAAGCTAGGAAGAGAGAAAGACAGGGCATCTGACCCAAGCTGGCCAACAGAAGTATTTCATACCATAATGACCATATGAAATGCTATGCCACCTGGACACTCACAAGTTTATGAGGCCAGATGGGATCCACCTGAGAGTACTGAGGGAGCAGGCAGAAGAGATTGCCAAACCACTCCTGGTTAATTGGGGAGGTCCCAGACAATTGGAAGCTTGCCAGTGTGACACCCATCTACAAGAAGGGCTGGAAGGAGGATCCAGGGAAGTACAAGCTTGTCAGCCTGACCTTGGTACCAGGGGAGATTATGGGGTTCATCTTTAGTGCGCTCACACAGCATGAGCAGGACAACCAGGGGATCAGGCCAAGTCAGCATGGGTTCATGAAAGGCAGGTTCTGCCTAACCAACCTGACCTCCTTCTATGATCAGGTGACCCACCTAGTGGATGAAGGAAAGGCTGTGGATGTTGTCTACCTGGACTTAGTAAAGTCTTTGACACCGTCTCTCACAGCATTCTCCTAGAGAATCTGGTGGGTCATGCTATTTACTTGTTGTTGGGTTAAAAACTGGCTGGATGGCTGAGCATAGAGAGTTGTGGTGAACAGAGCTAAATCCAGTTGGTGGCCAGTCACAAGCGGTGTCCCCAGGGCTCAGTTTTGAGGCTAGTCTTGTTTAATATTTTTATCAATTATCTGGATTAGGGGACTGAGTGCTCCCTCAGCAAGTTTGCAGATGACACTAAGCTGGGAGGGAGTGTTGATCTGCCTGAGGGTAGGAAGGCTCTGCAGAGGGGCCTGGATAGGCTGGATCAATGGGCTGAGGCAAATAGTATGAGGTTCAACAAGACTAAGTGCCGAGTCCTGTGCTTGGGTCACAACAACCTCATGCAGTGCTACAGGCTTGGGGAAGAGTGGCTGGAAAGCTGCCAGGCAGAAAAGGACCAAGGGGTACTAAGGGGTACTGGTTGACAACTGACTGAACATGAGCCAGTAGCATGACCAGATGGCCAAGGAGGCCAATGGCATCCTGGCTTGTATCAGAACTAGTGTGGCCAGCAGGAGTAGGGAAGTGATCCTTCCTCTGTACCTGGCACTGGTGAAGCCACACCTTCAATACTGTGTTCAGTTTTGGGCCCTTCACTACAGGAAGGACATTGAGATGCTGGAGAGTGTCCAGAGAAGAACATCAAAGCTGGTCTGGAGCACAAGCCTTATGAGGAGTAGCTGAGGGAACTGGGAGTGTGGTGGAGACTGAGGGGAGACCTTATTGCTCTCTAGAACTACCTGAAAGGTGGGTGTTGGTCTTTTCTTCCATGTAACTAGTGATAGGACAAGAGGAAATGGCCTCAAATTTTGCCAGAGGAGAGTTAGACTGGAATTTAGGAAAAATTTCTTTACTGAAAGTGTGGTCAACACTGGAACAGGCTGCCCAGGGAGGTGATGGAGTCACTATTCCTGGAGATGTTCAAGAAGTGTGTGGATGTGGCGCTTTAGGACATGGTTTAGCGGGCATGGTGGTGTTAGGTTGACGATTGGACTTGATGATCTTGGAGGTCTCTTCCAACCTTAATGATTCTATGATTATATAAACGTCACAGTCTCTACAAATTAGGGAGTTTGCTGAGGACTATCCTCTTCCTTTGTTGGTCACCATTTTTGGAGCACACATCGTTCTGCTCCCAAGGCTTATTTACACGCTGGAGCTGTGGTGCTCGTGGTGTTTGTTATTTAGTGTTCTCTGCTGGGAGCACACAGCCCATGACTACTATATGGACTGAGTATAACTTTCTGTATTTTATATTAGTTTTGGTATTAATATTAGTTTTTAAATTATTTTATTACATCTGTTTTCATTTCAACTCACGGGTCTCCTTTCCTTTTTCTGATTCCTTGGGTGGGGGGGTGGTCATCAGATGACAGAATAGCTACCTAAACAAAGAAGAGATTCAGTGAGTATGTTGACTGAAGTGATCTTTGACCCCTTAAGGAAAGGTGGCTCCCTGAAAGGGGGCCAAAACAGAATTGGGTTTTTCCTCTGTTCAGTAAGACTTCTGGTAGTCTGTCTTTATGCTTTTCTAAATTTTACTTGCTTTAAAGAGTGTGAATGTGGCACACTTCCTCAGTGTCTTTCATTTGATTTCCATTGCACTAAAGAAAGTGCTGTGTAGAATAAGAAAAACATTGCATTTAAGTAACAGTTCACGGGCTATTGATAGTTGTGCTGTACTAAAAGGAATAATTTATGTCCAAGAAACACAGTTGTCTTTTGCCTCTAATTTTTAAAGTTTTAGTTTACCTTGTGCTTATTTTCACCTGGGGGGAATACAAGTAATGAGGTAGTAAATTCATACTGTAACAGCATTTCTCAGTGATACTCTTCACTTTTGATAGTGGAGTTCTTGTGCAAGATCTGCAAAATGTATGGATGATTACTGCCTGTCAGTATATTTTATAAAGATTCAAATACTTTATTTTTCAAATGTAGACTTATATTTCTTATGGCAAATCTGGTAGTGCTGACAGGGAATGTTGGTATTTGAGTCTTTGCAATGCAACAGTAAGGTTTCACACAGTGTTAAAATGCTAGACTGAAAGAAGCTTTTTTTTTTTTAGCTAGCAACAATATTAAATAAGTCTCTTTTTTTTTTTCTTCTAACTCACAGTACCATAAATTGTATTTGATTTATTTTTCTGAAGCTTGAAGAATTTCAAAATTGTTTTTGTACAGGTAATAAGTTATAAATGTCATAGGTCTGTTTAAAACCAGTAGATCTTGTTTTTTAAAAAATAGAGTATCTCTAGATTTATTATCTACTTATTTTAACGTGCAGCTCTGTCTGAAAAGGAAATCTGAAGTATATGGCTAAGGTTATCTGGTTTCTATCAGTCAGCTATACATATATAAAAAATTTTAATCGCTCATTACAGATGTCACAGAAAATTTGTGAGTATAATGTCAGTCAGTGTACAGATCTATTGAATATGTGCTATGTTCATGCACTGTGATTCAGTTAATCTATGGGATGTTATCAAATTTGTAAAAACTGTCAATTGAGTGAGCAGTTCTTTTTGCGGGGGGGGGGAAAGGAACTTGTTCAGGCTTTCTTTTCAGTAAAGTATGTATTCAGCTAAGAGTGCAGTAATAATCAGCCTTTAGGTTATACTCCCTTTCTGTATCTTGTGGATGCTGAATATGTAGAGAAGTATTCCATAATTTACATGCATTTGCAGGAATGTTATATTGGGTTTTCTGTGAGTAGTATTGGGTTATTTTGGTAGTGGAGGAGGGCTATGGAGATAGCCTTGTAAGAAGCTACTAGAAGCTCCTGTAGCTCTAAAATGTCAGACCCACTTCCGACCAGGGCCAAGTCAATCGGTCCCTCTGCATATTGGTGTATTTAAGGGGGGTGCAGCGCACAGCTCACCCTCTCTCTTGCCCCGAGCGCGACCAGCACGGCCCAGGCCCTCCCTGGCTGGGCTGCGCCTGCCCAGCCAGACTGTGCCACCCCAGCCCCAACTTAAGCTTAAGCCCCGCTGCACCTCTAGCCTGAAAAAGAGAGAGCCCGGAACTCTTCAAGAAACCATCAGAAGGGACCTGCAGTGAAGAATGGAGAGGGACGTGAGGAGAATAACTGTGGAAAACACCAAGGTTGGTGAAGGAAGAAAGGA
>NW_010176796.1:0-11431 GCF_000695765.1 Mesitornis unicolor | reverse complement strand
CAACTCCTCATATTCTGTGATTCTCTGATTGGCACTTCTGAATAGATCATATCTATTAATTTATTAATGCTTTTGTAACAGTGTTTTCAAACTATATTCTTAAAATAGGTGTTTTAAGTTCCACCTCATCTATGTTCATTTTCCTCCTACTCAATATAGGGTAATACAGGGTTCACTGTATCTCATGTTTAGTATCTCACACTTTGAAATGTTTTCAAAACACTGTCCCTCAGATGTGAGCCTTAGGGACATGGTTCAGTGGTGGAGTTGGCACTGCTCGGTTAACAGTTGGACTCAATCATCTTAAAGGTCTTTTCCAACCCAAGTGATTGTGTGATTCCATGGTTGAGCTTGAGAACTTGAAGATAATTTCATTTTTCGTTACACTCACTGTTGCTTCTGAGCGCATTCGACTTTCTCCAAAATTAAGTCACAGAGAAGAATTCATCAGTGTTTCTAATACACTAACTTTTAAAAAAAGCCTTAAAATTTCAATCCATTCATAAGTGGTTGTTCTATTAGAATTTAATGTCAAACCTCTGGGAGCTGAAATTCAATTATATGTATGTGTCCACTGGTGCTGGGGGAGAAGCTGATCTATATGTGGAAAGCACAACATAGAATTCTCCATTGGTTCATGTAATAAAAACAGCTTTTCTCTGCTAAAATGGTCAGTATAAGAATATAAAACTTCTACTCTGAATTTTCATTCAAAATAGGTCAGGAGTGTGCACTTCCCTGCCTCCTCCAATTTTCCTAGCATGCATCTCATTATCCTGAAAAACATGGCATAAAACATATCTTAAAATGAAAGTATTAATATACTTTTAGCACTGCTACCAAGAAGAGTGACAGCTGTCGGTTTTACAAAACACACAAACAAAAATTCGTGGAACCTTGATTAAACCAGTTACTCAGAATTATGTTTGAAGATAAAAGCAAAATATACATAACAAATTACCAAATTCTTCATATGTAGTTATTTCCTTCCCAATAAGCTCTTAGAAGGCGTAACTGTAGAGATGTCCTAGATACAGAGGGCATCCTACCAGACACGCATAAATACAAGGCGCACACACTACAGTCTCACAGGCACCTTGGATTTCACTGCATTGCTGCAAGTACAGACAGCAATGAGATACTTGATTTTCAAGAAAAGCCCAAGGACTGCAAAAAGTGATCCCAGGGGAATAATACACTCTTGCCTGCCTTAAACTGAGCTGTCTACTGGAAAAGAGTCTCATATTAGAGGTACTCTGGCACGCTGTAGAGGAGTTGAGAAGTTACACCTTCTTGCAGGGAAAAAAATAATCCCAAAATCAGGAAGGAAAAGTGCCAAGTCTTGCGCTTCATATTTATGTGAGTGGCTCCCCTGAAGTCTGTGAAAGCACAGCAGACAAAAGTACAGGCTCCACCTCACAGTTAGGATCAGAGACTGATCTGTCAGCTCCTGAACATTAAGTTACATACACAGGTGCATTTAAGTTCTGACCTCATTAGGGGAATATCAGAACCCTCTGGTACACAAGATTCACTAATTACAACTGTATTTTGATTCAGAAGCCAGTAAATTAATTTAAGCCAACAAAATTACCTAGTTATTTGATAAAGATCCAGCTGTATATTAGACTAATAGCAGCTCTAGATAGGTTACAATAAAACAGATGCTCAAAAGCACTGACATGATTTATTTAAATATACATTCTCAAGTATCTACATATAACAAAGTTTGTGATTCAGAGGAAAATCAGGTATATTCAGTGACATTATTTCTCACTTCAGTTCACTTTCTTCTGTCCACATATTTAAAACATAGTAAAATTATTATTTTTTCTTTTATGCCTGTATGCTTTGTTTCCAGAGATAATTGCCGCATACCAAACTAGTTGAAGTATAGTAACAATAGAATACCATTGTTATCTTGCCATTTATTTGGAAGTACATTATTCCAGGAAGACTCCTCCTGTGTCACATTTAATTGCCTTTGAAGATCCTGCCATTTGAATCTGTCATCTGGAACATGCATTTCATCATTATTTTTTAGCCTTGTTACATCAATCACCACAACTGCTACAGAAGATTTCTGGGCTGTGAAGTGACAATTTGTTCCAGTGATATTAATGAGGCAAGCAGTGGTCTTGAGGGAGGTGACAGCCCATTGCTTTACAGACAGCAGCAGATGAAGGTGGTGTGCTATACACAGTTTGGAACATCACTGGAGCCTTTGAAATATTATACATTCAGTGTTAAGGTATTGGTGCCACCCCCAGCACCTGTTACCCATGGAGTAACAGCATGTCCCTTGCCACAGCGCACAGTCGCTCAAAGAAGCAATGCCAGTGAGAGGTGGTTTGGAGCTTTTGGGAATGACACTACAGAACCAGGAAAGAGGAGAAAAAGGAGAACAAAAAAAAAGAGATTTGTTGATGCTGCAACGGCATTCCCAGTATACTGCTGCAGGAAGCAGTACATCTGGAAACAACAGATGGTCTGCGTTTAAATGGGAGTGAATAGAGTATTTTAATACCCACACATCTCTAATTCAGTTCTACAAGTTTGATTTCTATGTTTTCTCAGATTATGGAGCGTTACAAGGATCTGTATGATAGGCTTTATCCATATTACTGTTACTATCAATACTGCCAGCTAAAACCCTAATGTTGTACTATCTTTATCTGTGAACTCTGACTTAGCCATATGTGCACTTTCAGAAAAGCAGACTTGGTCTTTAAAACAAAGCTTAAACCAGAAATTTATATGAAATAAAATACTACTCATTACAGGCCAGATGCTCTACCACCCTGAATCATTCACGATCACCTATTTAGCCTTTTGCACTTCCTTTATGATATACTTTGTACAGGTACACATGGCTCCACAGAATAATTTTAGCTAGAAGGAAAAAAAAATAAGACAACAGAGAGATCACTCAGAAATCTTTTACATATATCCTTTCCACATAAATGCCTCAAGCTCTTAACTGATTTATATGTAAGAGCTACTTACATGCATTCTAAAGAATAATCCTAACCGTGCATGATTTACATCTACACATTTTAACTCAAAGGAGGAGAGGAAAGAGGATATGGCCATCTGCGTAGCTTCAAAGCCTTCTGTGGATAACAGCTACCAGCTCTCCCAGTTACTAATGCCAGATTGAACCATTTGTAACTGGTGCATAGGGAATGGCTGGCTAAGAGCTGAAACATAAGCCTCTAGAAAAAAGACTGCCTACATTTTTTAAGCAGAAAGCACAATTATCTTCCTGATGATTAATCTCCAGCAGAAATATAACACAGTAAAGAAGAATGAGGTGCAAATCTTCTAAGAATATTTCGCTTTATCTTCTTTTCAACAGCAGGCATTCAAGGTATTGGAATTCTGAGCCTGACAGGTGCTAAGTCAAATTTAACAGGTACGTTATACCGATCTAACAAAATATCTATATTCTTGGAAATGTAAAAATCCAGATCCTTATAGATGGCTGAAACTGGACATTTGTTCAAGCATAATTAGCCCTTATGCCTTGGTAATATAGAGGTCAGCATCTGTTTAAAGTAGGATTTGACATCAGTTTAAGCATATGGATACGAATCCAAACTCTTTTTCTCATTAAAAATACACCATTTAATTTGGCTCGGTTCAGGAAGATTAGCAATATGTGCTCAAAGAGAAGCTTATGACTGGAACAGGGAGAGTTGGCCTGGGCAGAAGACCACACACAGAAGAGAATCCAGCAGCTTGTAAAGATGGCCTGTATACACTCTGCCAGACTCTTAATGCTATTTGCTCTTCATTCTCATAAGCGCTCAGTAAAGCAGTCATCAAGTAAAAACATTTAACCAACAAGAAACGTATAATAACAAGTACATATAAATAAACCAAACCTATTACCTCCCTGAGATACTCAGAGACCTATCTTCCAAGCTTTCTAGAAATAACAGATCTCCAAAAAACAGGTTATTTACACGTAAACACTGCTAAAAACAATTATACAAAATACACATTTGAAGAAGAAAGACATAGCGCTCTGATTCATGCTTTATAGAATGTGTAGTCAAATACATTGCCAAATCCAAGGCTTACACAGTTGAACTGTAAGGTTCAAAGAATCTTGCAATGCAAGAAATATGTTAGAGAAGAGATTTTAAAGTAAGTCCTAGCACTTTCCAGTATCTGTCCTAACAGAAGTTAAAAGAAAAAAACACAACAAACAACAAAAACAAAACCAAAGAAAAACTCCGAACTGAAAACCCGCACCCTGTCATCTCAACATTCTCCTCTCTAGAACTTGTGTACGCACAGAACGACAACCCATCATTTCGTACTGACATGCAGACGGTGCTTGATCCAACAGCATTTTAAAAATAATTAGCTATTTAACACAGCTGAAGCGTATTCAAAGTTATTCTGAAACCTACTACTGAAACCTCATGTAGTAGCAAACGCAGCAAACTAGTACCAGCAGCAGTACAGGTGATGTAGCACACATTTATCTAACTAAATGTTTCCCCCTTCCCTCCCATAGAATTACAGAAAGAATGAAAGGAACCAAACACAGCATATTTTTCCCACAGTAATATGAAATGTAAAAATGACAGAAAACTCACTGCTGCAACTTCACATTTCACTTCCTATAACGTAACTGAAGTTATTTGCGATGCCAGACTTCAAGACTGGATTTAGTGCAAACCTTTAAAAAGAAAGCAAAGAATTAATTTAATCTAACCTCCTTGAATGTCCTCATTTTATGGCTTAATACTGTATAAATAATCTTGCTATAAAAACCACAAATATAAAAACCTAAACTAAGAAGGTGCCTCCTTCTACCACACGAGTATCTTCTGCCCGTTCACTGTTTACGAATGGGATGATCTGATAACATGAGACAGCCAAACATTTTCGGAAGCAGTATTACTCTGTCATGATATAATGATGGCATCCTTGCTCAGAGCTTTCCCTGCTTTTACAGAAAGTGGCTGAGAAATTACTTTTCCATGCACTAATATTTCTAGCAATGACGCTGGTACAATAGAGCATACAGAATCTCTCCCTATGGTCACAGGAGTACAAGTTCACTTGTGCTTCATTTTTAGGTTTGATTTAGCAGGACCTCTATCAAAAACCTTGCCTTGGGGCTCTTGATAAAAACACTTTCATGTTTCCAGGGCACAGTGTTATGACAAAAAAATGCAAACATCATCAATTCTACACAGCTTTCCTCTTATT
Source organism: Mesitornis unicolor (assembly GCF_000695765.1). NCBI lineage: Eukaryota > Metazoa > Chordata > Aves > Mesitornithiformes > Mesitornithidae > Mesitornis > Mesitornis unicolor. The sequence continues at coordinate 6,202 of NW_010176796.1, read as the reverse complement.
CTTACAAAGAAACTGGTAGAAACAAGGTGGACTGTGGTGCATCTTCTCATTCATTATTAACACATTCACATAATGCTCTCACACAACATTTACTATAAAATATGCTTTTTGTTCAGAGGCTTATTAGATCGTGTTTAATTATAGACTCTTTTTTGCCTATTGGAATAATGAATCAAATTTTGGAAAAAAATGCTTTGCGCTATAGCTTGTTTCTGGGTAATTTCAAACCCCATGGTACTCCATTCTTGGACTGTCAGTCTGAAAAGCAGAACAAGCTAACCAGATCTCTGTTCCTTAATAAGACTGACTGTTCTCATCAAATACGTGAAAGAAGAAAGGAAAACAGGCACTTATTTTTCCTGCTTTGGATTTCTCAGCTGGTGAGAATACACTTATCAAACAGTTTCAAGAATATCAAAGTAAACCCAGAAATCTTCAGCTGCATGATATAGTCATTTTCAAAGGGTAGTCTTTCTCGGTGTGCTGAATATAACAGTATTAAAGCGTACTTAGAGTGGCACTGCAGTCCACCACTGGTTTGAAGGCACGGTACAGCAACAGGCACATACAACCAAAAACCCATAATACGCCTATTATTCTACAAGGTAGCTTCATATCATAACAACTGCTTCTAAAATTCAAAGTATGCAAAATTTCGATATATGGAAATACGTAAGGAGGATTTAAGTGACTTAGTATGATGTAAAAAGAAATACACAGAATTTGTAAAAAACTGCTGTTACTACAGAGACAAAACTAATAATGGTCTGCATTAGGAGACATCCCACACGTATTCACTACCTAGTGTCCTGGGACAGACACCCTGTAAAACATGTGAGGGTCAATAAAATATTCCAGTGATGATAACTACAACCCTTTTGGTGCTTTTCAAAATGGCATATTTGTAAATCTGTGACAGTAAGAAACTTGCAGCACGCGCTGCTGTGAAAAATCACTGTTCCCAGTATAAAAGTGTGGAACATCTTTAAAGGTTCATGTGGGAAGCAGGGCACTGGCTTGCAACCACGACCAGAAGCACCACTTCTATGAAAATGCAAATTACTAGATCTTCACATCTTTTAATCATCCAGTCTCATAACAGAAGACCTTCATTCACTGGTTGAAGGCTGAATTACAGTAGTCCCACTTTAAACTACAAATCAAAAATAAATACAAAAAGATTCCATTACTCCGTGACAAAACAAATGCTGTGGGTTAATCCCCACAGGCAGCTCAGCCCCCCACACGCTCATCACACACTCCCCTCCGTGGGATGAGGAAGAGAATCAGAAAGGTGAAAGTGAGAAAACTTGCGGGTTGAGATAAAGACAGTCTCACACATATTGCGGCCAAGCAATGCAAGCCAAGGCATTCATTCACTGCATCCTATCATCAGGCAGATGTTCAACCATGCCCGGGAAAGCAGGGCTCCATCATCCGTAATGGTTACTTGGGAAGACAAATGCCGCAACTGCCAATGTTCCCCCCTTCCTCCTCCTTCCCTCCAGGTTTATGCTGAACATGAGATGCATGAACACGGCAGAGCTCTTGCAAGAACTAAGACTGTTTTCCATCTCCCGACAAGGCACAAAAATTTCTCCCTATGTTTCAACCAATACTTGAATTTCCAGTTTAACATTTCCTCTCCTAAGAAAAGACAGTAATTCAACAATACTGGAAGTTTAGAAACTGGAAATCAAACCAATAATTTTCTCTACCTTCACATCCTAACACAGGCTTTACCTCTTTTTAATAATCAAGACAGTCTAAATAACTGATGCACAACAACAGAAAAACAGAAAAAGTTCTTTAATCCGAGAATACAGAAAAACAATCTTGCTTTGAAAAATTCCCTTTCTTACAGTATAAAGACACTAGAGAAGATTTCACACCTCCTCTTACAATTACTACAAAAAGATTAATGTGAAAGTTCTTTTCATAAAGACAAATCATTCACCTACAGAAGTTTGTTTAGAACATGGTTTCAGGCAGTATTCTTCATGAGAAACCACAGTCTGAAATACATGAATGGAAAACACATTCCTAATTATCTCACACTGCAGTAAATACCTATGAAAGCTTTACATACAATATGCCCTGAAAGCCAACATAGATTTAGATCACGTACAGAGTAGGGTATTTTGGTAAAATAAGACACTTGCAAGAATGCAGAAAAATTGCTGCTGTGCCTTGCCTCCAGCAGCTGTTGGTTTTACCAAAAGACAAAATCTTGCACTAAAGCACAGCATACACAAGTAAAGGAGTCAAACCCAACTCCTGCCTTCATTTGCAGCCGTTCCCTGTATTACTAATCAAAGCAGTGATGTTCCTGCAGGAAGTTAAGATGAACAAATACAACACGTAACAAACAATAGTGACCTGTGCCTCTGCGTTCCATGCCAACCGTGATCTGCCTGGCACCACAGTAAAGCTCCACACACAGAATAAAGCGTTGCCTATAAGAAGAACTGCAAGATTTCTCAGTCCTCGAAGACTAAACTAAGAGAGATGCATTTCCACTTTTCATTTGCCATTTTAGACCAGACGTAAATCAGACAAATTTGGTAATGAATGACACGGAGAGGTAAGTCAGAAGGAGTTACGGATTCTGTTACCAGGCCTCTCCTAACTGGCATGTTATTTGAAATTTCACAACTACAATTCAATCAAAAAACTAATCTGGAAGAAATAAACGTATTTTTACTAGAAAATATTTTAGGTCTTGTTTTTACTGTATTAACAACAAAAAAATTAAAATACATAAATAATTTGACTGCCAGACGTGACAGACCTACTTAAAAGAGTGGAAGAGTATTATTATGTCAGTCTTAGCTTTTCCGTAGCTGAGTTTCTTAGCTAGCATATGTGCAACAAGTATGAATAGTTCTACAGGCAGATTCCTTCTCAAATCTCAATTAGATCACTATTTCTGAAAAACTACTTTAATTAACTTCACACTCTGCATGAAATCTACAAGGTACTACTCTTTATTAATAAACATCTTAATCATGGACTAGTGCAATGAGAAGAAACAAGAAGAACATTGCCACCTAGCTGTTCCTACAGTGCCCATAGAAGATGGCATGTTCAGCTGAAGTTTCAATGCTCCAGAGACAAATCGATGCGAATCAAACATGGAGGAAAGGCTACCTAAACCCACAGAGCAGGAGTAAGTATTTGCCACTTTTATCTTACCAGCTCTGGAAATACAAATACATGCAATGAAATACATGCAATGAAAGCCTTTTCCAAAATACTATTCGGTGCAATCATGAATGGGTGTCTGACACCATCTTTCCTTCACCAGCTCTCAGCAGAAAGTTAGACTAACACACAGACACGTACACTGACACTCGAAAATTAAACAGCACTGTGAAATTCCTGCAAAATCTAGGATATCCTTAGATAAGATATCCATGCATGTAAATAAGTGAATACTTCTGATAAGTGTATTTCTTCAAAATTTATTTCCTGGCTTTTTGTTTTAAATATATTTAGTAAAAGTAACATTCGAAATGCAGTCCCTGTACAATTCACAAACTGGAACTGGCTATATGCAGTATAATGATTTCCCAGAAAATCCAGGATAAAGCAAACCAGCTGAAGCCTGACACTGCAGATGCCCAGACCGCTCTTTTCTGAGTAAGTAATTGTAAGACATGTCACAGTAGAAGGGCACCCTGCCCTGTCCCACAGTCCAGCAAGAACAAAGGCAAGCACAACCGAACTGGCACATCATCTGCTCAGCAGCTGCGTATTCCTGTTCTGCAGCTGGGAGCTTATGCATTCAAAAAGCATTCAGCAGTTTCTCTGAAGCTCTTCAACCTAATACACTGAATTTAGGGAGCTGCAGCACTGAGTAAACAATCAGAAAATGGGATAAAGCTTCTGTAGCTGCAAGGCTTCAGAAAGTGGTTTGATATCTTCCTATGAAAACTGTTATCATCGTTAATCTAGAACAATGCCATTCCCTGAGGAATGGAACTAAGTTACACCTTGTTAGGAAATGAGGTGTAACAACACAAAACGTCAAATTTTATGAAGTTTTCCATTCAAACCTGAACATTTACCAGTTAGCTGCTGGTTACTCCCCAGCGCTTCAGCTCTCTGGTCATGTCAGTCTGAGAATCTCACCTTGCTGACTGACCCTTCATGTGGCCCAGCCTTGAGAAAAACAAGCTACCTCCTGTCCTCTCACTGCAGGGAAAACAGGAGCACAGCAGGGTCCCAAGTGCCTCCAGCATCCAAAAGACACCACCAGCTTTGTGTCATTGGTGGAGCACATTCATTTATCAGCTCTTCCCAACACCACCACGGCACCGCCAAGTAGGGCTGCAGTATGCTCACATTTAATACTAGTATTTTCATTACAATCTAGGAGTAAACAACAATTTTACAAAGGGGGGGATTTATTTTAGTACTTCACACTGCATTCAAAAGACAATAAAACACAAGATTGACTGGGACTACGTAAATTTATTATAGAGTCAGCTAATTACCAACTCATGGCAAGTGAGAGTTCTAAAGACCTCTCACTCCTTCAACTACTTCATTAACCTCGAACTGCAGTACAATTCGGAGCCAGTAAGAGGATACATGTGTCCACAGAAACCTGGCAAAACCTGACTAATACCTGCAACTGGAAGGAATAATTATTCAAGATAAGGATCACATTCCCACAGTGAGGATGAAAATAGTCAATTCACCTGGAATTGGTAAGAATTAACTGCTCTGCTGTAGATATGCCAAATAGCTAGATACATACATTACCGTTACCAATAATTATTCAGATACACTTACAGAGATAAAAAACCCAGAAGTTATATAGAAATTCATTTAAGGTTCTCAGTATATGTATATTTTTACAATGTCTTCAACAACTGGATAGTAGTATTACATCAAATAAAGTTAATTAAAAATTAAAACTGCAGTGAACTAACAGCAGGTACCCACAAAGAGACAAAATGAGCTAGGCAGACAAAGGCAAAAGCTTTGCTTTAAGCTGCCCCAAGGACAGAAGTAGTTAGGAAAAAAACCCACACCAGTGTGTCACTGGTGTCACTGGTGTCACACTGGTGTCTTTTGAAGAGGGAACATGTACTAAAACAGTAAAAATTAAGATACTCAGTAAAACTATCGGTTTATCACATGTGAAAACTCCTTAAAAGGAAAAGTGGACTTTTTTATCCTCAACATTACTTAATTGAGAAGATTTTATACCTTCATCAATGGGAATTATACTTATTGCTATTATACTTGGTAGTACTGCAATTATTAATTATTGACGATGGATCAATCTCTGCAGAACTTAGCCTGAAATAAAGAAAGAAAATGAACACACCCCACCTCCTGCCCAAATATTAATTAATCTTTTTCCATGAGCATTCACATTTTGTATTTAGAGATACATCAGATATTCCTCCTGTGCTTATCAGACATTAAATCAGAGTAATAACTTACACAAATAAATGAGACATGCACAAGTGCATTAGTCCATCCTCCCTTATGTCTGTCCTATGATCATCGACATTGAGTTAAATTTGGTTAAAATTATTGAAAAGTTTGAAGCTGAAATAATTCAATCAGACGCCCACAAGCGGATAAAAGACAAATCTAAGCAGTGTTCTCGCTGGGAGAAAGCAGTTGAGTATTTCACACCTACCTCTTCTCTTTGGCCAGCCTGTCAAGCACACACGTTCAGACCAGCCATGAAAACCACTGTCACATCTGGCAAGTCAGGGCCAAGACAGGTAAAGGATGAAAGAGCAAGGATACCCTGGAGACTACGGGAAGATGCTCAAACTGCTCCAGGGCGTTTTCATGATAAAAAAATGATCATAGAGAGAAGACCTGGTATATCAGTCATAATGGGATACCATCATTAGGAAATCACCTCTTGTTTCTTTTGTTTTTAAAGAAAACAAACTTTTAAAATGGGTTAAACTGTATTTAGCTCTTTTACTTCTAGACCCGAAACTACAGAAAGCTTGACAAGTGTCATGCTTAGCACAGTATATGGACTTTATCCTCAACAGAAGAAAGAACCATCTGCCTATTTCCAAAGGATACTGGAAAAATAGATACACAGCCAAGTTCACATGTGCAATATACTTCCAAACAAACACATATATGTATACATGTGTACATATATATACATGTATGTAAAGAAACCAGATTAACTAAAATGGTGCAAAGAAATCAT
>NW_010176795.1:0-21248 GCF_000695765.1 Mesitornis unicolor | reverse complement strand
ACAAAACAAACATACTTGGCTGCTATGAAAGATCCTGGTTCTGTGCCCTCTACCAATTACTCTGGACAAAACAAACATACTTGGCTGCTATGAAAGGTCCTGGTTCTGTGCCCTCTACCAATTAACTCTACTTTCTTTTCTACTTCATAGATTAAAAAAATACATACCCTGGCCTGATGAATCTGGTAAGCATCCTCAGCATTCTTCAGAGCTTGGGCCTTGTAATAGTTACTATCTGAAAACAACACCTCCACGTTAGAGGTCTGAAGCAGAAACCATCCAAATTAACACACGGATAAATTCCAGTAATTACAGTAGCGCTTCGTACACAGAAGGACTTTGTGCTTGAAATTGTAAGCTTGCATGATAACATGCACAGTACAATAAACTTCACAAGAGTGCATGGGAAGTATTATAGCTGAATTACTTACCATAATCTTCTTGGGTGATGTTGACCACCACTCCTCCACCGATATCAATTTGCCTTTGGGTAGAGCTGTCTTCCAGTTTGCGTAGGATTTCCTCCTGTATTCCATCATGTCCAATATCTCGTTTACGACTCATAAAATGGGCATATAATTCAGTCTGTGTGATTAGGAAGTTAAGTTTTCGCTGCTGTCTCTTAGCCTAAGAGCATTTACAAGAAACAGATGAAGGGGGAAAAAAACCCAAGTTTAATATTTAAATTACCATTAAAGAAAAAAGATTTAATCTAGTAAAAGATATCAACAACTATATCTAGATTATGTTATGCACATCACTGTGATAGCAAAATGCTAGAACACTACCATCATAAACATCTATATTAAAATATAAAACTCTTGTAAATGAAAAGTTCTCTTAAATTCAGTAATCATGGCAAAGAACACAACAATCTAATAAAAGAAAGTCTAAAAGTTTTGTTTACAAAGAAAAATTAAAAGATTAACAAAAATAAACAGGATTTTAGTAGTCTAAATTAAAAATCAGTTAAAAAAACCCCCACTCTCATGACAACCTAACTCCAGCGTTCTGTTATTTACTAACAAAGACAATTATGGTAGAATACATCACTAGGTAAAACAGCTGAGACAATTTTTCGGGGTTCAGCAAGACACTGCAGAAACTGTTAATTCTTAGGTTCTGGTTAAAAAATGCTATAGTTAGAAGTTGTCTATTAATCTAAGTCAGCTGAAACCTTCACAAAATGCTTATGAATTTGCAAGAATGAGGGGAACATCATAAATAAATAATAATTTCAGCATAAAACTAAACAAAAGGTATTCTAAAGATTAGAATAGCTCATCACTGTGCACAAAAGTTAACAACCATAAATCCACTAGAGAGCTTTGGCAAGGAAGCCTTTTCTTAAATTCAACTCCTATTATTCTGTAAGGGAGTCCATGGAGCTGTCACTTGGCCAACAAAAAAAGGAGTCACAAAAATTCTGTGCCCCATATATAAACTACAGTATCAGTTTACATCAGGGGGAAAAAAAGGAGGGAGAAAAAAGGAAATGCAATGTAAGTGAAAAGGTGGCTTGACTTCTGGACCCAGAATGATGTACACACCATCACAAAAGGTTGGCCCTTACCAACACTGTACGCGAGACGTGCACTGCTTCTCTAATCCCTTCCTCCCTTACACTTGTAAAGAATTTAAGCTCTTTTAAGGCTTTTTTAATCACCTCTAGATAACACTAAAAGAATTATATAAAGAATTTTGAGATACGAGAAGAAATACATGGAATCTCGCTGAAACAGAAGAAATAATGTAATTTCATGGCCTCAAATTGTCCAGTCTCCTCAACAGATTAATTATCAGCAATCTGTGGTTTTGCTGTACCTCTCTCATTTCCTCATCCAGCTTGCGTTGCTCCAGAGCCTCCTTCTCAGCCCGTTTGCGATGTTCTTTTTCCACCTTCTCGTACTTTTTCCAATAGAGAAGCATCTCCTTGGTAAGACGACGTGCCCGCGGTAGAGTTTCCTTACAATTTTTCTGGGCCTGGAGAGCAGCTCGACGTACCTCCCTCATGCACTGATGGGCAAGCTAGAGAGAAATAAAGTTTAGGAAACTGTGGTAAAATGGGCAGATTTTAAAGAAAGCCAGCAATAAACACCACCAAATTTAATTATAACCAAGTCAGATCCTTTAGAAGAGAAAAGCCCATGATACTTTACTCAGCAGTAATGCTTCTGATGTCATGAGAGAATGTGAGCTTTCAAAAACCTCCTGACATTGTGGAGATGACAAAACTTAAAGACAGTTTCAGCATTTCAGCACGGAACTTAAGGGACTGATCTGGTGGGTAGGTCCTTGAAAGGGACTCAGGAGATCAGAGTTCAAGGCCCACCTGCAACTCTGGCTCACCTATTCTGAACACTTCTGTGGTTCTCTTCTCGCTGTTTTAATAAGGCTGCTGCAATAGCAGTATTGGTGGAACACAATCCCCCTCACGTTAATACACCAAGAAGTGGGGGAGTATCCTCCAATTTTCCTACCATCTCATGAAGAGGCATAATACAACGTAATTTTTCTTTTTAATATAAGAAATTAATGCCATTGCCATAATGGTCAAAATCACTGGGTTTGATGTTAGTGAGAGGTTTTTTTCCTCCACTGAAATTTGCACATCAACAGTTCTAAGACACAGATTTCAAATGACTGAACAAAACAAAAACAAAGGGAAGGAAAAGTGGAATTTCAAAACCTCCAAGTCTGCTGCATCACTCACTTGCTTAAAGGCAATTTGTGATACCTACAAATACAATCATCACGGGTTATCTGCCCAGACATCACAAAGAAATCCAGTCTCTGCTAGCTAAGGAGGATCACAGGAGAGACTTTAAATACAGCCAAGTTTCCTAAATATATACCTGCAACTCCTGTATTCTGAATCCCTTACACAGAAAATGCTCCCTTTCTTGATAATGTATATACAGGATGGAAAATTTCCTACATCATCCTTCTCTGATGATTCTCAGCCATATACTTGATTACCTTTTCATCAGCCATATAAACGAATCAGACACTTGAACATAACACTTGAACAACACTCAGAAAGCTGTTATCAAGTGTTCCTAAAGTAAAGCCTTCTAGGTAGAAACAATGACACTTCTCAGAGAATACTCTGATGAGGAGCTACATTTCTTTTGCAATCATTTAAGCAGAAAACTTGTATTTTTAATCTCAGCTTCTATATATATTTACGTAAATGAACACATTTAATATTCCAAGAGGCCCTTTGATTTAAACAAGAATGCTTAAACCAGCAAATTCTAGCTAGTGATAAGATGGGCAGTTCAAAAGCCACAAAGTGTACCAAAGTCATTAATTTATTGTATCAAAGATCAGTACATTAAGAATGTACAAACTAAATCGTATGAAAGCCAGAAAGATCTCATGAAAAAAAATCACGTTGCTCGTTTCATCTGTTGCATATGAAACACGCTAGAATAACACATCTGAAAAATGGAAAGCTTTGTACTAAATGACAAATTACTTCTATAAAGTGCTTTCTCCTGTACTGCTGTGCTAGTATAGTCAGTACTGTCAGAAACAGAAGAAACATAAAGAGCTTCCAATTTGCTTATTAAATAGAGTACAAGGAACAGTACCAAGCTAAACGATACTTACCTTTTTGCTGTTGGTTAGGAAAAGGTTGCGGGCCGAGGCTTTTTGTTTGTATGCCTATAAAAGAAAACCATCTTAAAATTAGTTAAAAGGTAATGGCTTCACAGTATTTTAAAAGGTCACTATCCAGTCTTCAGCAGATATACATACCAACTTCAGTCATGGAGACACAGTACAGGTTACCATGAGGTTTATTTTGACTGAAACAGCTTTTCATCCTTAATTACTGAAAGTATATGTAAATGTATTCCAACTCCTGAAGGAAGCATGTAAAATAGTAATAATCCTCCATTTTCAGGATCATTTCTCTAATTGCTAGTACTGCAAAGCAAGGTTCTCCTATTGCACTGTTATCACTGAAGTAAACAACAAAAACTTCCACTGTTTCCCAAAGTGTTAAGAATTAATATAGATCCTGTGGTCTTCACATAACCAAAAATCAGTCTTTTGAAAAAATAAGGTCTATCCCACTGCACATAAAGAATGATGCAGCCATCACTCATATTCAGCTTCCTAGAATGCAAAGTCTGCTAACTGTGAACTCCAAAAAGTAGGTTGTAAAGTTCACTATGAGCACATCTCAGAAAATTAATGACAGTGAATCCAGCTTTCTATTTCATATGTGCCTGAAGTTCGTCACAATGACACAGCTACTTTTCCCTAGATTGTTTCTGAAATAAGTTTCAAAAAACACGCATGCTGCAATGATTGACACACTCCTTTCCTGAACCTCATGTAAAACCTAGATATCGGGTTGCTCTATGTTGCTATCCTCTAGATTAGTAGGAGTGGCTGCTGCAGTTTACTGTACTATTCATAGAAAAGGGTTGGAAAGCCAAACAAAAGCAGTGGCAAAGCACTGCATGATCCACTTAGATCTCATCGCTGATATGACATTCAAACTGCACTTTGCTTACAGATTACAGATCATCACTTTGGTCATTAATGACCACCAGAAAAATCAGGTCCTTCCTCACTCTGTTTTTCCAGTGTCAACTCCCCACTTAGTTAATTTTCTAGTTCAGTTTCCTGCACTTTGCTTACAGATTACAGATCATCACTTTGGTCATTAATGACCACCAGAAAAATCAGGTCCTTCTTCACTCTGTTTCTCCAAGTGTCAACTCCTCACTTAGTTAATTTTCTATTTCAGTTTCCTGCTGTCATCACTGACCTAGTGCCATAAGCCAAGCTTACCTTTGGCAACTCCTTTTTAACAATGCTAAGCCACACTTTCCGCCGACGTGCATTAAGTTGCTCAATAGTCAAATGCTTTTTCTTGGACCCAGGTGGTGGAGTATCATGAGAAAACTTGGCAAAAACTTTGGTCTGGTGATGGTGGCGACGTGGCGACTCCTCCGAAGAGAGTTCTTCCTCCCGCCTTCTCTTTTTCTTCACTTTTTTCAACTTGCCTGCATGGTAACAATGATCAAAAAAATAAATTCCTTCTTCTATTTTTGGGATACATTTTAGTTAGGTGTCTTTCCTGAGTAAGCTATCCTAGTTAATTTATGTGTGAAACCAGATAAAAGCCAAACTTATCCATGTTTGCCAATTCTGGTACCATTCATTTATCTTATTAGATATTTCCTCGTTACTTTGTAATGGAAAGATTTTCCTGTAATCAATAGAGTGGAAATGCAGTTTTTCCACTCAGGGAAACACGCCTTAGGAGTTAAAATGCCTGGGACCTGGTGTAACATTTCTAGGTTTGTAGTAAAATTCTACTTGAATACACGTAAAGTTAAGACATTTAAAGGTAACAACATCAACATCTGGTAGGGTAAGTCTCAAACCAAACTTCTCAGCAGTTGAAAGCGCTCGGCATGTTATAATGCATTACAGATAGCAGCTTTCAGAGAAAATGGATACCAGTACCATGTATTAAAAATATTCTTTGTTAAGTATGCAAAATCATGGATGCTGCAAGATGGATGCAATGGAGAAAAAAAAAATACAGTTAAAGGAACTTGCAGAAAGATGGGAAGGAAGTAAGCCCAAAATAGTCCACTTAAAACACGGCTCAAACTTAAGTACTTGCACTAGAGAGAATTCACCTTACACTGACAGTTCATAGCCTTCTCTTCCTGCTTCCTTACAGATTTACAGCTGCTGCCAGCTCAGCCAAGAAAGGAAACTGTACTTCCTGGCAAACACACATCTGAGAAACTCCAGTTGAGAGGTTACAGAAGTAATTCTATTTTAACTCATATTGGACATCAATTCTGAGTTCCCTCTAATTTCCTGAAAACACTCTCCCTATCATTTCTTGTTCCTTATAATTATATATTCAGGAATAACTGCAGCAGGTACTGATAAGGTCTTACATTTTCAAGGAACTATCAAGTTTTCAAAAAACTCCAAGTAAATGGACCATGATACACAATGATAATTACGAATTCCGAAGCAATGAATAAAGCACGTACTGCGTAACACTCTCATTCTAGATTCAGAGGTACACAAAAAGATCTAAAGCCATGAACTCTCAGTTCTCACTCCTTGTTTTCACTCTAGCTTTCTAGCAGCCAGAAGATAAAGCACACTATTTTCTGAAGATTTTTTCTTTGACAGAACTGAGTATTTCCATGCAAAACCCAAAAGTTTTGAACGTTCATGTTTATTCAAAGGAAATAACATAGGAAAGAAATTTAATCACAGCAGCCATTTAAAAACACAAGGTTAGTGACTTTACCTTTTAATTTTTTCTCTTCTTTAAACTTCTTTTTCTTGGGCCCTAGCAGGTGGCGCTGCTGCTCGTAGTAAGGATCATGTGTAGACAGCAGTCCTGCACTGTAGTACTGATACTGCTGCAACTGAAGTGGACGTACATGAGCACAGTGATGGAAAACAAACATAGCAGATAACAGAAACACCAAGTAACCAAGTTCAGATCTTGATCACAAATAGGGTATCAGAAAACATGCACTTCTCCATATTCAGCACTGTTATCAAAGATCATACAGTGTCCCACGTGAAACCACTGCTCCCAGAGATGGTCTCCAAGCTCCACACAAGAAGCCAAGCCCACCCAGTTAAGTAAGAAGCAAAGTGAAGCTTATGCTTTCAAAACATACTGCTCTCTCTTTTCCATACAGGTGCTGCCCAGCAAGACAGAACATTACATGAAGTGGTTCAAGCATGGACCTCCTATTGGTTTTGTTTGCATTCCCAAGTTACCGATGTGTTCTACTTTATCATTGCATAGGATGTAAAAGGATGAGTTTAAATAAAAAGCATTTCAAAGATTTCCACAAGGATAAACAACTTGAATATTCAGATTGTCAAGTAAAAATATAGTTGCCTCCTCACTTTTTTCCCCAAAATTACCAAAAAAGTCAGTAGGTTCCACACATTACTCAACTAATTTTAATATTAAAGAACTATATACAGTTTATGCATAAACCAGCAAAGATAGTACAGGTCCAAAATTAACTACTTAAACCCAAAGCATACTATTAAGCTAATAAAGGATTTCTGAAAGGTGAGAGCATCAGCATAACCAAACTTCCTGGAGCAGATGTGTTTCCCCCACTCATAACTGTGTACTGCTGATACGACAATATCTTGGTTATTAATTCTTACTAGTCTGGAAATGAGTATGTGTGTAAAATCTAACAAAAGTTATGACCTGTATAAAAATTCGGTATGTGAGTATTTGTGCAATTGTACAATATTTCAAGAAGCTAACACAATCTTGGGTTAGAACTTAACAAGTAAACAAAGGAAAGAAGAGGACAGAAGCAAAGACCAGGGTGGGAAAACACCTCTTCACTCTTCTGGAGAAGTTTTAGAAGAGCATGAAGCAAGAAGACAAGTTTTAATTTCAGATACATCCTCTGATAGCAGAATAGGATGACATCCTTCATCTGAGACTACTTTCTTGTGCAATTCAAAACAGCAATGAAAATAATTTCTGCAAAAGCCATTGTAATTTGAAGAAATATATTATTAGAATCAAAAGAGTCATAGAAATCGGCCTAATATCAAAAAAATGCAGAAATGTGGCAGACTATTTTCTTTTAAGGAGGAAAAAAAGAAGAGAATATGAGAAGAAAATCCAAAATAAAAAAGAAAGGTAAGAAAGAAAAAAGGAACATCAGGTAAAACCCCAGAGAATGACAGAAAACAGTAAGGAAAAAAACCAGGAACTCCCGTTCGAGAAGGTAAACATTGCCTTACTACTCTTTGCCTCAGTGATCATGCAAGTATATTGCTTTAGGTTTAAATATACAATTTTAGTCCTGAACAGAAGCTACTACCTGTATTAGAATTTTACCTACAGCACCTCATATTTGACATATTTGACATATATTATCCAAATACTGCATTCTAACACCCTGTATTTGTGCTAGTTACTGGGACAGAGTGTTGTGGAAGCTACATATAGATATACACACCGGTACATATACATATGCCAGTAATAGCTACATAAATTATTGACAGATACTCAGCATAAGGCATCAACAGCTTTTCAGTCTGTCTGTAATTAATTAAATAACCCTTGTCTGAAACTGATGTCAGATTGTTCTAGTCTACTAAACAAAAGGATATTTTCCAGTCCACAAAATATTATGGTTTTTGATGAAAATCTAAAAGCAGTTAATATAACACAGTTAAAGGAGAGAATAAAAATCAAGGCAATGTAAAAATTCGGGATTTTTACCTCTTTGTCTTTAATATATTTACTCTGATGCAGTTTCTTATATTTGTGTAATCGCAGCATATTGTGAAGTTCCTCCCTTGAAAGAGAAAATTCTTCATCCTCCTCTCCATCCTCATCACTTGGTGAATCTGTGTCACTGGAGTCATCACTCAGAAGGATACTCTAACAAGAATAAATGGAAATTAATTTAACAATTGCAAGCCCTTCTACTGAATTATTTATTTATGCAAAGCACTCTTGAGCCTTTACCTAATAGAGGGCTGCGGGTCTGGCCCAATAACAAGACTTAGTATTTACAAAGTGTCTTCCATATGAAACACTTCAAATGAAAAAGAGTTTTCTGAGATACAGTACTGCGTAGCAGTGAAACCAATACACATTTTCTGATCTGGGCGGAGGCAGTTTTTCTGTTAGGTTGGTGACAGTTCAGTCATGTTAGAATCCACTTTGTCTGTGGTCTCAGAAAAGCTGCAGTGAGAAAACCCAGGATACCAGTAGGGGCATTTTGTGATGTATGGTCACAGGTGCTTTCCCACTCCATTTGTAGTTTGTCCTGCTATTCTACCACTTCCACTTGCATCAGCTGCAGGAGGTTTGGCTCTTGTCTGACCTCCTGGCAATCTGTTTTTGCTAACTAGAGAAGGCTACAGTAAAATGAAAATGCAAAGGTGGCATATAAAGCCGCCACTCCACTCTCTCCTTCAATCCTTATTTGGACCTTGTACTGAGTTCATCTCAAAAACAAATTTACAGCCAAGTCCCAAATGTCCATTTAATGTATTTCACAATAGCTCATTTTAATTGGACAGTGTACTAAAATTACTTAAAAAGTTTCTCACCATGACACTTAACTGAAATGCTGCTGCTCATCCAAATTGAAATATCTAATGTCTGTTTTGCTACATGATGGAAATTAAAGCCTCAAATCTAGAGAGACTGTAATTCTATTTTGTTCTACCCAAGATCTAATACAATATTCATTATCAACTGTCACACACACTTCCTTCTTTCCATTTTCAAGATGAGAAGACTCTGTAGAATGTATTTTTTGCTCTGGTGTTTTCTCTTAATGTAAAAAAACAAAGCACCGAACAAAACAAACCATATTCCTTTCTTCTTAGCAAGGGACACTAGCTGTAGTTACCTCAAAAACAGTGCACCAAACAACAATCCAACATAGAACAAGACTAAAGAATTAAAGTGAAGCCCTCTTTTCAGCAACACAAAATATTACCACATCTCTGCATTACCTTTTGTCTCCTTTTCAGTGTGAGATTTCGCACCAATTAAATTGTATCACATGATTTAGGGCAACTCTCAAAACGCATTAGTCCAGCTTTCTGAGCACTCAGTAGTACATGAAAAGTAAAATTAAATGGACTTTTGAGATGAGAACAAACAAACTTACTGTAAACTTAGCGTATTCGGAAATTTTATTTGTGGTCATTTGTGATAATGCTCTTACCAGTGCTCAGCTTACTTTCCTGTTGCCATCTGCTCGCTTACATGTTTCTACACCATGATCTGCTTCAGATGACAACACAGAATCATTCACCACTGTCTAGAGGGTGCTGACTGGAACTCTACTCACAGATTTCGTAATAGCTGCATTTCTTTCCAATATTCTTACCTTCAGCCACTTTCTGCTTTTCTTCAGTTTGGAGAAGTTATACAAGCTCCCTTTTTCAGACTTTGGCTCTGTTTAGAGAAAAAATAAAGTTCTTAGGAAATAATGCTTTTCCCAGTTGACCCCAGAGAAGACAGGGACTGAACCCAGTGCATGCCCACCTGGCTGCAGTACTCCATTCAGGGAATGTGTGTTCAGCATGCCAGAATTCCCTGCTCCAGAAGGCTCCCCAAGCAAAGAGTTTGGAGGCTCTTCCTTGACTTGCATCAGGGGATCCCCAGACTGAGGCAACAAAGGATTGTCATCCAATCCATCTTCACTCTCATCGCTGCGAGAAGACAGGTAATAACATGGTAACAATGAAAGGAGAATATTTGAAAGAGGAGATGCCCATGCAACTTTCTAAGATATAACCATTTGTCTAAAGTTTTGAGAATCGAGACAGCTTCATATGTAATTTTACACACTAGAAATAGTGCTGTTAATAATTTCCTGTTAACCCCTCCACAGTAGTTAATCATCAGACCAGCCTGGCTGTGCTATCACCCTGCACCTCCAGACTTTAACTAAGTATCTAATTTGAGAAGCATGAACTAAGCAAGAAGCTTATCGAGTCAAACCAAAGCACAACATTGTCATCCTCTGCACTGCTGTACATGTGAGAAATATAAAGCTCTACTTTTCCTACTCTGTGTGTGGATCTTTTTACATGCTTGTAAATATACCTGTTACCTATTACTTGTTCAGTTACCAGTTTTGTAACTATACAATTCCAAAACACTGATGAAATTAAATGTAAACTGTTTGGAGAGAGAAACGTACCTTGATGACTCGCTTCTCATTGCTACAACTTACTTACATACAAATTCTGCATCGGACAACAGTCTTTGCATTTCACTTATGGCTACAGGCCACCTCCCTGAAAAGTCAACTTAGTGCTTGTTCATCCTACTTATTGCAGACAAAGGCAGTTTTGGTCACTCAGCTCTAAAAAAGGAGCTTTAAAACATTATGCTAATTTGTACCTGGGCTGGCCAAACCCTGAATTATCAGCGTGAGCTAAAAGAAACACAGCGCAAAATTTTTAGAGAAGAGTTTATAATGTACAAGTCACTATTAAACTCTTAATGCGGTGTTGCTGGGAACAATACAATAAAAATGCTTGTCTTTCCTTGGTATTTCTGAAGGAAAAGGTTTTGGTACCTGGATATACTCCTGTTAAAGATAGCAGACGTCTGTCGCAAAAACTGATCCAGCTGCAGAGCTTTCTCCAGGTACTGCAAATAAAGGGGTTTTGCCAGCTCTGAGCAGCTGCCATCCTCCCTGGCGCCCAGCTCTGAGGCCATAGAACAAACTTCTCCTCATGCACAGGTGCCTCCGAACAAACAGCTGTTAGGAGGAAACAACAGTCATCATCACCACCATCACCTCTGGAAGGAATAAACTCGGTGAGCAGGCAAAGCTACTGCAAGCTACATGAAATGCGAGTGTTTTGCAGAACACGAAACCAAAGTAGTTCTGGGCAGAAGCCTTGGGTTGCAGTTAACAGGTTTACTGCGCAAACCAACAGACAGAAATTCACACTAAACTTTCCACCACGATATTACCACAGCCAAAACCTCGATTTTTAGTTTCATGACTTCGTGGATGCCGTTTGTTAGGAACGAGCACTGCACAGACCTAGTAACATAATCCACAAATGCAAAGTACAGTGAAGCCAGTCCTTGAACATCTAAAGTAAACTTTCACCACTATTAAAGATAACACGTTTAACTCCGAACAGAGGGCAGCCATTTATCATGAAAGCAATTACATTAGTATCCCTAAGCTGAACCATATATAAAAACTTCCTCCAAAAACAAAGAACTACTGAAAACACCGTTTTTCTGTTGTTTTAACCATTCAGTTCACAGTTGCAGTCTACAGAATTCTTGTCAGACTTTTCTTTTCCTACTTTAGAGCAATGCTGCTTTCACAGCAGTTGGAACACACGTGTTACCTGCTGACAAACAAGCCACAAATACCTGACCAAGGAAACTTCCATTCTAAAATTCAACTGCTATCTTTATTAAAAAGCAAAACATAATCAGCAATTTCTTACATACCTTTTATATTTACAAATTTAGAACATACCATAGCTTTACGTTTTTTTTCAGCCAGTAAAAATATCCTGCCTGATTTTCTTCATTTGTTCTCAGGATTTTATATTCTTAAATACCAACATACCCCCCCTGAAACATCTGCATAATACACTTTAAAAACAAAGCTATCAAAACATTTCATTGCTCTGCCAACTTCAGTTTTATCTCCCTTCAGACACAAAAAATGTCGTGACAACTGTTACAGTAACAGCTCTGACAACTGGAATTTTATTTTTCTTTGATTACAAAAGATGCCACCATTGTTACAGTACCAATGAGAAAGATAATTGAAAATTATTCCCAAAGTCACGGTTGTTACTGTACAAATGAAAGTGCTTGCAATACCCTAAATACAATAATATTTACTAATAAATAAATGCCTTAAGCTTTTGTGTCTGGTGGAAGACTAAAATAAAAGCAGTCAGTTTTGAAAGACTTGGATCGATTGTTTTTCTGAAGGGTTCTTCTGGCTTCCATCACTTCTTAAAAATACTACAAAACCTGAAGCAAACTTCACATTAATTCACTGCAAAACATTCTATGCTTGTTCATCTCTTAAACTGTTAATGACTAAACTGTTTTAAGTTCATATATGTAAAAACACAGATTGAGTATCTGGTCTTCAAACTGTTCTCTCTTCACTTTTTCCAAGTCTTTTATCCTCAAAAATTACAGAACAGATTCAGGATGCCTAAAGTTACAAAAAACTACGACAAGTGATTACCACCTTGCGAATAATGGCAGTGGTTGAACAAGAGCAAATTTTGTTATTTCTTACTAAACCCCTAGCCTTGAGTTAACATCTTTACTCGTACAGAGTAAACCGCAGCATGCCAGAAACTGTTAGACGGGATAACAGCCCTCATTTAAAAATTCTTTTTAGACTGAAGCTATCAAGGTTCAGCTTCCTATATGGCAGATCTTTGTGCAGCTGACAGCAAAGGAACGATTGACCTGTTACCTGTGTCCAGCAGAGGTTAACAGACAGAACAAAGCCCCTTAAAGCTTTTGCTATGACAGGGGTATTAAGACTCGTGTTCTCCAGGAAACTTTCATCTACAGATGGCATATTGCTTAATAGCCCTCTGAAAAAACAAACAAACCACCCTAACATCAAAAACAGCCTTCCAAGAGACGAGACCATGAAGATGAAGAGGTTAGAAAGCGAGAGGTGACACAGGACTTGTGTCTATGATGGAAGAAGTCATTCAGGAGATAGAAAAGGACACCAAGAAGGTGAAAGTGGTTTTCTTTCAGACCACCAATAAAAATGACGTAAATTATACAAGCAAGATTCAGTCCCTAGTACCACAACAGAAAACGTACAGTGATCCTTTTTATTACTCAATTTCAAAATGTATCCATCAACAAGAGCATGTGTTAACGTGGCACTGTATTACTTTCCCAGCCAAAATATCACGTGCAACCATTGTTTAATGATTTTACTCAGAAACACAAGGCATCTTTCACCTATCTGTTTTTTGCAGAAAACCTTCTTTCCAAAACTCAACATTTAGTGGCATTGCCTGGCAACGTGGGAAAGAAACATGCCCCAAGGGTCACAAAGCACACAGGACTTGTATTCGGATTCACCTCCTCTGAGGAAGCAAAAAAATCCAATGAATTCTCTTGTACCCCAATGAGCCTTGCCCTCACAAAACTATATAAGCTTAACAGCAAAATAAAGGAAAAGAATTAAGATAGATTTGAGGGCGAGTTTTTAATTGCAGGACAACAAGGAGGCCAGAAGCAAAATAAACACAATTATATTCCTGATGTAAAATGAGTAACTGGATGCTTTTCTAGCTGCACAGACGCACACGCCTAAGCTCTGGTCTAAGTGGATCACAGAATGGTAGGGGTTGGAAGGGACCTCTGAAGAGCATCCAGTTCAACCCCTCTGCCAGAGCAGGATCACCAAGAGAAGATCACACAGGAAGGTGTCCAGGTGAGTTTTGAATGTCTGCAGAGAAGGAGACTCCACAACCTCTCTGGGCAGCCTGGGCCAGTGCTCTGGTACTGTCACAGTAAGTAAGTTTTTCCTTACGTTTAAGTTGAACCTCCTGTGTTCCAGTTTGTGACCATTGCCCCTTGTCCTGTCACTGGACACAACTGACAGAAGTCTGATCCGATCCTCCTGACACCTGTTCTTTACATATTTATACACATTGATGAGATCCCCCCTCAGTCTCCTCTTCTCCAGGCTCAACAGCCCCAGCTCTCTCAGCCTCTCCTCATAAGGGAGATGCTCCAGTCCCCTCATCATCTTAGTGGCTCCGCACTGGACTCTCTCCAGTGGTTCCTTGTCCTTCTTCAACAGGAAAGCCCAGAACTGGACACAATATTCCAGATGTGGCCTCACCAGGACGTAGTAGGGGTTTAGGAGAACCTCCCTTGACCTGCTGGCCACACTCTTCCTAACACACCCCAGGATGCCATCAGCCTTCTTGGCCGTGAGGGCACATAGCTGGCTCATGGTCATCCTGCTGTCCACCAGGTCCCCCAGGTCCTTTTCCCCTGACCCACTCTCCACCAGGTCAGCCCCATCCCGTACTGATACATGGGGTTGTTCTTCCCCAGATGCAGTACCCTACACTTGCCCTTGTTGAGTTTCATTAAGTTTCCCCCTTCCCAACTCTCCAGCCTGTGCAGGTCACACTGAATGGCAGCACAGCCTTCTGGTGTGTCAGCCACTCCTCCCAGCTTTGTATTGTCAGATTTGCTGAGGGCACGCTCTGTCCCATCATCCAGGTCATTGATGAGCATACTGAACAGAGCTGGACCCAGTACTGACCCCTGAGGAGCACCACTAGACCCTGCTCCACTAACCACAACTCTGAGCTCTGCCCTTCAACCAGTTCCCAGTCTGCCTCACTATCCCATCATCCAATCCACCCTTCTTAAGTTTGGCTGTGAGGATGTCATGGGAGACGGTGTTGAAAGCCTTGCTGATGTCAAGGTAGACCACATCCACTGCCCTCCCCTTCATCAATCCATCAAGTAGTGCCATTGTAAAAGGCTATCGGATTGATCAAGCATGACTTCCCCTGGATGAATCCACGTTGACCACTCCTGATAACCTTTTCCTTGACATGCTTTGCGATGGCACCAAGAACAAGCTGTTCCATCACCTTTCCAGGGATGGAGATGAGGCTGACTGGTCTGTAGTTACCCAGGTCCTCCTCCTTGCCCCTTCTGAAGACTGGAGCGACACCGGCTTTCCTCCAGTCCTCAGATACCTCTCCTCTTCTCCAGGATTTTTCAAAGATGATGGAGAGTGGCCTAGCAATGACCTCCACCAGCTCCCTCAGTACTCGTGGGTGCATCACATCAGTGCCCATGGATTTGCAGATGTCCAGTTTACTTAATTATTCTCTAACCCAATCCTCTTCAACCGAGGCAAAGTTTTCCATTTTCCTGACTTCCCCTGTGGTCTCAAAGTTCTGGGACTCCTGAAGGCTGACCTTAGCAGCAAAGACAGAGGCAAAGACGGCATTTAGTAACTCCACCTTCTCTGTAACCTCCAACACCAAGGCAGCCACTTCATTCAGTGGAGGGCCCACATTTCCTCTAGCTTGCCTTTTGCCTCCAGCATACTTTAAGTCTTTCTTGTTGCCCTTGACCTCCCTTGCCAGGTTTAATCCTAGGAAGGCCTTAGCTCTCCCTGTTGCATCCCTACATCATCTGACAACACTCTTGTATTCCTCTCAAGTGGTCAGCCCCTCCTTCCATGCTCTATAAACTTCTTTCTTCCACCTGAGTTTATCCAGCAGCTCCCTGCTCAGCCACACAGGTCTCCTGGCTCCCTTACTTATTTCCTACTCATCAGGATGGTCCGATCTTGAGCTTGGAGGAAATGGCACTTGAAGGAAATGGTGTCTGAATATTAACCAACTCTCCTGAGCCTTCCTACCTTCTAGCGCTCTATCCCATGGGATTTCTCCAAGCAGTTCCTTGAAGAGGCCAAAGTGAGCCCTTCTGAAGTCCAGGTTGTGATCCTGCTTGTAGCTCTGTGCCTACTGCACATGATCCTGAACTCCACCATCTAATGGCTGCTACAGCCAAGGCTTCCCCTAGCCTTCACACCCCCAACCAGTCCCTCGTTTGTCAGTACAATGTCCAGCAGCGCTCCTCTCCTTGCTGGTTCCTCAACCACCTGTGTCAAGAAGTTATCACCAATGCACTGCAGGAACCTCCTGGACTCTGTGTGCCTGGCTGTGCAGCCCTCCCAGCAAATGTCAGGGGAACTGAAATCTCCCAGGAGAACCAAGTCCTGTGATCTTCAGGCTACTTCCAGCTGTCTGTAGAAGGCCTCGTCAGCTTCCCCATCCTGATCAGGTGGTTTGCAAGACAGCCACAACAGTGTCTCCCATATTAGCCTGCCTCTCAATCCTTACCCACAACCTCTCAACTTGCTCTTCATCTGCCCCTGGGCAGAGCTCAATACATTCTAGTTGCTTTCTCACGTAAAGAGCAACTCCACTACCATGCCTGAGCAGTGCCACTCCTCTGCACAGGCAATGGTGCTCATCCAACTCCATGCTCAAACAGCATAGGAGATAACCCAGCAGATGATTATTTATTTACTTTTAAGATATAAATGACCCCACAAACAGAAGATGCTATCAGATGTGTTTAGTAATTAGAAAAGAAAGATACTTTCTCTGGACTAGCTCATTCCCATTGCACAGAGATCTCAGGGAAATAGGAAAGCAAGTGACAATACCGTCTATCTGCAAAGAGTAGGTTTCATTCTGTATTTTAACACATTAAATCCCCTTGCTGTCCACAGTAGGTTAAGCATGTAAACTTAGCATGTAAACATGTGTACACGCTAAGTACCTGTCTCATCCATTTCCAGATACCTATGTCCTTAGATATTGCTTCCCAGATCGGGAAACCGTAAATTTCTGCATTTAACAAAGTTCTCCTTGTGCTGACGTAAGTACTCTGTCCTTCACCTGTAGAAAAAGACAAGCTTTTGCTTGTATTTCTATTATAACTGTCCCAAAAGGCTTCTGCACATACAAAGTTAATTGCTTTTGTCCTTGAAACAGTTACTCATCTGTATCCCACACATCAAATAACCAAATAAACACAGGAGAGCTTAACAATATTCTTGAATGATTAACAGCGCCCAAACCAAATTTAGTAAGCGCTACATGGGCATACTGAATAGAGAATAGCTCAGCCACTGAATTCAGCCTTTCACTTATTTATATGCTAACAGTCACACACTGCTTCTCTGCTGGTCAAAGTAATAAGAGGAGAAGCTAATTGACAGATACTTCTTTATTCTCTGTTCTTTCGTTCCCATTCTAGGTTTTAAGAAACAAAGATTTCCAATGGCAAAAACTGCTTGAATACTGAAGCAGAGAAGATGGGAACAAACAAGTGAGAGGCACACAGCAGCCTTACCCACTACAGCAGGGAACAGCATTGAGGACATCCACAAGACATCGATTGCTTCAGTGGCTTTACATGGTGATGACATTCATTCTACTTCACCATTTTTGAAAGAAATCTACCCTTTTGCCTACTCAGTTTAAGGAAGACTGCAGAAATACAGATTTTTGAAGTGTTTTCATTACTGATGGTAAAATTTAGGTAAATGTTACAGGCAGTAAGATGACTGCATGCTGCAGAGTAATCTTTTCATCAAGACTGTCTTACTGATATACACCAGTTTTACGTTACCTTTCAGTACCAAATTCATTAGTTATTTGCTTTCTCCCTTCACCTCCCCTAGAGTTATAACAGTTTAGAAAACCAACTTTTGGAAATAAATAGCTCCTGCACTGCCTGGCTGGCACTTTGAATCCTCTAACATTCTTACTTCATCAGAAGCTCACACTGAAAATATTTAGTTGTGTCATGTGTCCCTCTGAATTATTAAAAGCACAAGTAAAGTATCAGCAGCATGGTCTGAGTTTAGTAATATATATACAACTTCATACAAATAACCTTCATAAACATGTATTTTTGTAAAGACCTAAGTTCAGTCCTGAAGAAGACTTCCTTATCCTGTTTTAAACCACATTGCTTAGTTCAATGTTCATACAGGTGTGGGGTCTCTTTACTCACTCAGTTTTTTCAAGTCTGCCCATTAAAATGCCTAGTCAGTAAACACCAAACACGAGAGAGGAATCCTCCAAGGACACCCTGAGAGAGCAGAGTGCCTTTTATAACAAGATTTCTAAGTTTTATACCCACCGACCCGCACCAACCAAAAAGCAAAATGAACTGCTCTCATGAAGCGGCTTAGCTTTAGATTTTCTCAGATTAAGCAAATATCCACTGTTTCTGAATGAAGTCCAACAAGTTTTTGCTACTGATATCAATGTAAAGCAGGAGCCCCATAGGAGGCAAGCACACAGTTTGGCACTTACGCCTAGCTGCAAGCTAGAAAGGATCTGCTTTGTACAGCTGTTTGAAATAGTACTTTCTCCTCCAGCAGTTTCTTGTTTTTCTTCCTCCCCCCTTCAGTTGCTGGCATCTCTACCCCTCAGGCAAGGCTCAGAGGATTCCTTTTTCTTCTCTTTATGCCTAACACTCACATCAAGCTCTACAGCAAACAGTGGTAACAACTGCACTCCCAGCTGAGGGCACATACACAAACACGAGCTGCCGTGGGTCCAACCCAGCAGCTAACCCACAGTACCCCTTCTTAGCCTGACAAATGCAAGGCAAATTAGGGAGGTAAAACTGACTGGGTCACACTAAGTGCATGTTTACAAAGTGTTACCAGCTGGCAGGAGAGCACACTTACATTTCAGCTTCCTACCTCTCCTCTGTCCAACTGCTGTAAGCACACTGACAAAACACTGAAGTGGAGAGAAACCTGAGATCCCAGTTTACATATGGAGAATATGTATTCCTCATATCCCCATTTATGTCATTTTAAGTTTTATCCACAAAAAAGGATCAAAACCTAGGAGCGAGAATACAACCTTCCATGCTATCTTAGTTCCCTCACAATTCTAGCAGTTTTCTGTTGGTTTTTGTTTCCCCCTTTCTGTGCTTTGCATTGTGAAACCAACTTATTGAGAGACTTTCCAAACTGATACAGACACATAAGATACTTTTCCTCCTCCAAGAAATTAGAGCAAAAAATTGAGACACACAACTCTTATGAGAATAGCAGAATACTGTAAGAATTTCCTGTAGTAACACCTCTAGGATAACCCCAGGCAGAAATACACATATCCACCCAGAAGATTAGGTCAAGATCTATACAGAAAACTCACATGAGTACAATAATATCAGTTAGGTACAGTTCTGTCAGATTTCTTTATAAGCCTATAATCTTCAGTACAGACAATTGTGGCATAAAAATCTTGAAGAGGTATTTTGCTTGGAGAAGGATCACACATTCTTCTTTCCCCGCTCACATTTTAGTTTGCTTTGACAAATGTATAATTAAACTGACAACAGTTTTCCAGAGTACACCATATGCCAGGTCTTAAAGGAAAACAATCCCCATACGGCCTTTTTATGGCAGTGTCTTAAGTAGAACTTGGATACAAAGGAGATCATTGCTTTAAGAAAAAGCAGGTAGGAGGATATTTCATATGAACCTAAAGCCCTCAGTCTCCATTAAAGTCAAGCTGAATGAATACAAGACATATACAGACAACTGAAGTGTGAGTTCGGACCATTTCAGGTTAAAATTAAAAATAATTGCTTTTATTAGTAATGAAATATAGTTATAACTAGATACTGTCCTATACACAGTACTTTGCTGTTTCGTTTTCGTGGTAAGGTTTTATATTGTTTTCCAATGAATGAGACGGCATTGCATTGATCTCTGTTCAACCTTTTAATTGATTTTAAATACAGAGAAGAACAGCCAGTGGGGCACAGGCTCTGAATTTTCTAACTGCTGAAATAATAGTCACAGATAAGGCTTAATTTTTCATTATTAAACAAAAAAAAGCTATAGATTTCTAAAAAAGAAAATAAATTTCAGAAGCACGTACATAAGGGAACAACAGCGTAGGTTAAAACACATCAAACACAAAAGTTGGCAGGTGACAGCTCTGCTTCCATGTTCAAACTAGCAGAAAAATGACTGGCAGGAAAACAAACCAATTTAATTGTTCAATGAGAGTAAGTCTTGTCCCAAAAGCGCAGTGAGCAGTATTTAAGCAGACCTCTGACGATGCATCCACGCTCTGTGCTACGTAACAGCATCACCCTCACACGTTGCCATTACTGCACTCCTCCTCTGTCTGCGTGCACAGAATACCAACCGCGAGGCTGGGTTGGGTTTGGTTTGGTTTTTACACCTTCCACACCAGACCACGAAAAGGGAACTATGTCCAAGAGAGCTCTACGAGGGCCGTTTTTCTTCTTGTCATCTAAAATAATCCCTAGCATGTGATTTATCTTGTCAAACAGTATGCTTATTGCAGGATTCACAGCTTATTACATTATACCAAAATAAAACAAAATCTGCTATATTTAAACAGTCAAGCAACACAAGGCAGTATTTTAAGCAACTTTAACAATATACATGCAAGAGATGGAGTAGAATTGAATTACGAGGAATATCCTTAAGCACTGGGAATGTTCAGTCTACAGTCCTATTTCCTGTACTTTTCCCTCACTATTGACTATCATCATCTACAACACTCCCGAGACAGGAAAGTTGCCTCACAAGATCAACAGGGTAAGAAAAACGGTTGCTAAATAAAGTCTAAAATAAAAAAAGCTAAATAATATCTATGACAGCAGAAACTGTATTAGTCCGTGTGTTTGCAGTGAAGCAGGATTAGGCTTTCTACTACAGCTCTGAAGTAGTATTTCCACCGGCGCAAACACAACCTTAAACTACGTTTCCCGTGCACCTTGCAGGCACCTTTCATCACCAGCGACACCCACTCGGCGCGCCAAGGCCCTCCTGCAGATGCCGGTGGCCATTCGGACAAGGCTCGCTACAGCCCCGGGCCCCCCTAGGCCAGGCACTGCCGGACCCAGGAGTCCCTGAGCGCGAACAGCGGCGTTGCATCATGCGGACAGGGCACGGGGCTGCCCGGGCCGGCAGCGCCCCGACACCGCCCTGTCCTCGACGGCCGGGGGCACTCATAGTCCGAAGCCCTCACTCCGACACCTCCACGCCCGTCTCCCCGGAGAGATGGCAGGCCCTGCCCCCAGGGGCCGGAAGGTTCCGGCGGGTCCTGGCACTGCGCTACGCCGGGCGGCC
>NW_010176794.1:3593-4064 GCF_000695765.1 Mesitornis unicolor | reverse complement strand
CATAGACCCCAAATAACCCCCCAAAGGTACCCAGATCCCAGCCCTGGGTGCCCATAGACCCCCAATACCCCAACCAAGGGTGCCCAGATCACACAGGGGGTGCCCATAGACCCCCAATATCCCACCCAAAGGTGCCCATACTCCATCTGGGGGTACACATACCCCACCCATGGGTGCCCATAGACCCCCAATACCCCATCCATAGGTGCCCATACCCCAAATCAAGGGTGTGGTTCCCCATAGCCCCCCAATACCCCATCCATAGGTGCCCATACCCCAAATCAAGGGTGCCCATAGACCCCCAGGGCTGCCCATAGACCCCCAATAACCCCCCAGAGGTGCCCAGACCCTACCCATGGGTGCCCATAAACCCCAAATAACCCCCCCAAAGGTGCCCAGACTTCACCCATGGGTGCCCATAGACCCCCAATATCCCAATCAAGGGTGCCCATACCCCATCCATAGGTGCCC
>NW_010176794.1:2665-3316 GCF_000695765.1 Mesitornis unicolor | reverse complement strand
CAATACCCCATCCATAGGTGCCCATACCCCACACCAAGGGTGCCCATAGACCCCCGGGGTGCCCATAGACCCCCAATACCCCACCCATGGGTCCCCATACCCCACCTAGGGTGCCCATAGGCAATACCCCATCCATAGGTGCCCATACCCCACACCAAGGGTGCCCATAGACCCCCGGGGTGCCCATAGACCCCCAATACCCCACCCATGGGTCCCCATACCCCACCTAGGGTGCCCATAGGCCCCCCATACCCCACCCATAGGTGCCCATACCCCACACCAAGGGCGCCCACCTAGACCCCCACTTCCCCACCCATGGGTACCCAGACCCCACCCAGGGGTCCCCATATCCCACCTGGGGTGCCCATAGACCCCCCAAATACCCACCCATGGGTGCCCATAGACCCCCAGGGCTGCCCATAGACCTCCAATAACCCATCCATAGGTGCCAATACCTCACCCATGGGTGCCCATAGACCCCCAATACCACACCCAATGGTCCCCATACCCCACCAAGGGTGCCCATAGACCCCAAATACCCACCCAAGGGTGCCCATACCCTCCCCAGGGCTACCCATAGATCCCCAATATCCCTCCCAATAGTCCCCATACACCACCTGGGGTGCCCATAGGCTCCAAACACCCACCCAA
>NW_010176794.1:0-2421 GCF_000695765.1 Mesitornis unicolor | reverse complement strand
ACCCCCGGGGGGGCACCCCGGGGACACGGGGACACCCCCCGGGGGCCCGCTGCCACCCCCGGGGACACCCCTCGGGGACACCACCCCGGGGCCAGGCTCATGGGACATCCCCAGGTCGTGGGGACACCTTAAGGGATGCCCCAGGGTCACTCCAAGGACGTGGGAACAATCCCAGGAACACTCTAGAGACACCCTAGGGACATGGGGACACCCTAAGGGATGCCTCAGGGACACCCCAAGGACGTGGGGACAACCCCAGGGACACCCCAGGGACATAGGGACAACCTAAGGGATGCCCTAGGGACACCTCAAGGACATGGAGACAACCCCAGGGACACCCTAGGGGCACCCCAAGGACATGGGGACGCCCTAAGGACACCCTAGGGACACCCCAGGTCATGGGGACACCCCCCCCAGACACACCCTAGGGACACTCTAAGGACATGGGGACACCCCCAGGGACACACTGGGGATATGGGGACACCATAAGGGATGCCCTAAGGATACTCCAAGGACACGGGGACAACCCCAGGGACATCTTTGGGGACACCCAAGGACATCGGGACAATCCCAGGGACACCCAGGGACATGGGGACACCCTAAGGGACACCCTATGGACACCCCAGGTCATGGGGACACTCCCAGGGACAGCCCAAGGATATGGGGACAACCCCAGGGACACCTCAGGGACATGGGGACACCCTAAGGGACCCCTGGGGACACCTCAAGGACATGGGGACAGCCCCAGGGACATCCCTGGGGACACTCAAGGACATAGGGACAATCCCAGGGACACCCCAGGGACATGGGGACACCCCAAGGGATGCCCTAGGGACACCCCAAGGAGATGGGAACAAACCCATGGACACCCCAGGTCATGGGGACACTCCCAGGGACAGCCCAAGGATATGGGGACAGCCCCAGGGACACCCCAGGGACATGGGGACACCCTAAGGGACCCCTGGGGACACCCCAAGGACATGGGGACAGCCCCAGGGACACCCCACGGACTTGGGGACGGGGACACTCCCAGGGACAGCCCAAGGATATGGGGACAGCCCCAGGGACACCCCAGGGACATGGGGACACCCTAAGGGACCCCTGGGGACACCCCAAGGACATGGGGACAGGCCCAGGGACACCCCCAGGTCTTGGGGACACCCCCAAAGCTGCCCCCCAGGGTCACACTGCTACCCCCAGGGACCTCCCCCCCTCCATGGCCATGCTGCCACCCTCCCTGGGGACACGAGGGGACACCCTCATGTCCTGCTATGCCCAGGTATCCCCCATGTCTCTCTGTCCCCCCCATGTCTGTCCCCCCCATGTCTGTCCCACGTCCCTCTGTGTCCCCACGTCCTCCAAGTCCCTCCGTGTCCCCATGTCACCTCATGTCCTCACTGTCCATCTACATCCCCACGTCCCTCTGTGTCCCCACGTCCTCCAAGTCCTTCTGTGTCCCCATGTCCTCCATGTCTATGTCCCCATGTCCTGCGTCCCCATGTCCACCTACATCCCTCATGTCCCTCTGTGTCCCCATGTCCTCCATGACCCTCTCTGTCCCCATGTCCATCTACATCCCTCCTCTCCTTCTGTGCCCCCGTGTCCCTCTGTGTCCATGTCCTTCTATGTCCCCAAATCCTCTACGTCCATCTATGTCCCCATGTCCTCTATGTCCCTCTGTGTCCTCATGCCCTCCATGTCCCCATGTCCTCTATGTCCATCTACATCCCTCATGTCCTTCTGTGCCCCCATGTCCATCTATGTCCCCATGTCCTCCATGCTCCTCTATGTCCCCATGTCCATCTATGTCCCCCTGTGTCCCAATGTCCTTCATGCCCCCATGTCCATCTATGTCCCTCATGTCCCTCTGTGCCCCTCTGTGTCCCATGTCCCTCTGCGTCCTCTATGTCCATCTATGTCCATCTATGTCCCCATGTCCTACATCCCCAAGTCTACCTACATCCCTTACAACCTTCTGTGTCCCCGTGTCCCTCTGCGTCCCCATGTTCTCTGTGTCCATCTATGTCCCTATGTCTCTCTGCATTCTCCATGCCCCTCCATGTCCCCATGTCCTCTATGTCCCTCTGTGTCCCCATGTCCTCCATGTCCCCATGTCCCTCTATGTCCCTCTGTGTCCCCATGTCCTCCATGTCCCCATGTCCCTCTATGTCCCTTTGTGTCCCCGTGTCCCCATGTCCTCTATGTCCCTCTGTGTCCCCATGTCCTCCATGTCCCCATGTCCCTCTATGTCCCTTTGTGTCCCCGTGTCCCCATGTCCTCTATGTCCCTCTGTGTCCCCATGTCCTCCATGTCCCCATGTCCTCTATGTCCCTCTGTGTCCCCATACCCTACATCCCCAAGTCTACCTACATCCCTCACATCCTTCTGTGCCCCCACGTCCCCCCCATCCCTCCATGCCCC
>NW_010176793.1:25678-54830 GCF_000695765.1 Mesitornis unicolor | reverse complement strand
TGGGCCGGAGGAGCCGCGGCTGCTGTGGCCCACTGACACTCCTTCTGCTCCCCTGGCGCCGAGGCAGCCCTTCCCCCGTGCTCCGGTGACCGCTCGGACCCGCTGTGTCCGGTGTATGCCGGGTCCCTGCGGCGGGGAGCGGGACTGTGACCGGAGGAGCGGCTGTCCCCACCATCAGAGCGCGGTTCGCTCCGAGCCTCGGATGGGTCGTTTCTGTGCCCTGCCCCTTGAAGCCCAGTTTTGACAGGACAGCTCCTAAGCTCAGTGGAGCTAATCCTCAGATCTGAGTGGGGATGCACGCACGGCTGCGTTCTCTGCCCCTCGTCCTGTCTCTAAAATTAGCAGCTCCCCAAGTTGAGAAGGATCCACCCTCGTACAAAAGCACTGCTATGCAAACTGTCCTGCAGTGATCATGAGTGGGTTGAAACACCAGCTC
Organism: Mesitornis unicolor; assembly: GCF_000695765.1. Taxonomy (NCBI): domain Eukaryota; kingdom Metazoa; phylum Chordata; class Aves; order Mesitornithiformes; family Mesitornithidae; genus Mesitornis; species Mesitornis unicolor. Next base: position 54,394 of record NW_010176793.1, on the reverse strand, counting down.
TTTAGTAATCATTAATTTACTCTGTTAAGGGGAAAACAAAATTAAATCTTGCATGTAAATCAATGTGGTTTTTGCTTTCCCAGACCAGAACAAAGAGGCTGCGGCTCATTATCAAAATGCAGTATTCCCATCACTGTGAGCACCTTTTAGAGAGACTGAACAAGCAGCGAGAAGCCGGCTTTCTTTGTGACTGCACTGTTGTTATTGGCGAATTCCAGTTCAAAGCACACAGAAATGTGCTTGCCTCTTTCAGCGAGTACTTCGGTGCATTTTACAGAGATGCGTCTGACAACAATGTTGTTTTGGATCAGACTCAAGTGAAAGCTGATGGATTCCAAAAGCTCCTGGAGTTTATTTATACGGGAAACTTAAACCTTGACAGGTAACACATGCTATTAAAGGGGGAAAGAAAACAGAGACATAAACTTTGTGTTAGGTGGTTAGGGGTTTTTGTTCTTTGTAGTAAGTTGTGGAGGACCAAATAGTAGTGGATATGACGCATATGAACAAGTCAAAGATCATCTGTTTGTGTGTTTTAAAATACCACATGGTACATGAGTGCCAAAACAAAAGTATTTTCTGGTATTTCACTGATTGCTAGTTTCACTCTCCGAGTCTTTCTGTCTGAATTGGAAGCGATTAAAAATCTTGCATGATTGCCAGGAGAGGGAAGGATCAGGGTATTCATGCTGAAGTTGAATTATAGAAGTCCATTTTTGCTGAGAGCACAGAAACTGTGTATGAGGTAGAGACTAAAGTCTGAGGAATGTGTGAGGATGGGCACTGTTTTTTAAAAAAATAGATTTGCTAGAGTGTTCATGATCTGTTACTTAGAGTCGTGTGTTACAGTGCCCAAATGAGTCACAGAAGAAGTTTTCCCACTTACTGTGTTGTTTTTATGCACATTGTGTTACTTCATGTACAGTGAGGATTCTTTGTAGTGTTTCTCTCTCAGGGAAAGAAAGAGATTAACTCTCATGAGAGGAGTGTGATTACTTAGATGTATGTAAACTAGGATTTTTTACTCCTTTCCCCAAGTCTGATGTCAAATGCAGGTTTAAAAAAACCTTTGTTTCTACTAAAGTTTGAAAACTCATGCTCAGCAGTTTAAGTACACAGATGCAGGGTGGGCTTTTTTTAAATTAGGCACAAGGATTAACAGCAATAGAGCAGTGTGCGCAGCTGTGTAGTGAAGTTAGCAGCTGATGCTTTGCAAATTATGTATGAGCAGAAGCGTGCAGCGTGCTTGATGTCTGGGAGCACGGGAGGGGAGTTTCTGGATTCTTTCTGGGCAAGTGAGATCTCTGAAGGAAGAGGAAGGCAACAGTACTGTTCTCACCCAGGCAGAGCTATCCGTGTAACGATGACGGCTGCAGATCTGCCCGTCTGCACCCGTCACCTTGCGCCGCGTCCCTCTGGGTGAATGCTGTCACTGTCTGCAGATTCTGTTGTCTTTTGTGGTGGTGGGTGTGTGAGCAACAGCAGGAGGGTGTGTTTTGAACCCAGTGCTAGTATAAGACAAGGTACTAAAGCAGTTGTATTCATGTACAGACAGTAATTGTGGCAGGCTGCTTATTGTGTAATTACATTTACTGAGTAATGGATTGCTAGAATGTTGTTTGCCGTTAGCCTCTCTTTAAAGTGCTGTGAATCCATAAATGCATTGGTGGTACGTGTTGCCACCTTTGCCAGATCAGTTTGTTCTAAACCATCACGGCCTGTGTCACGGCAACTGAAAGATAGAGCACAGTAGTTTAAATGAGGGCTTCCTTGGTGTTAATGTTGTCTGCATGCAGCTGATACAGAATTAAGACTGTATGCAAATTGTTTTATAAAACAAGATTAATACCGGCCTCACAAGTGCTGAGGTGAATGCACCGCTTGCGAATTACTTAAGACTTTTAGCAGAAGGATTGTAGAGTGATAATTTTTGCATTTTATTCTCCAGTGTTTTATCCTTTTGTGCTCGGATTTCTGACCAACAACCCTATGTCTAGCCCCACTTCCTGACAACTGGACGTTTAACTTAACATTCTGCAAAAGGCACGTAACTGAAAATCAAGTTTTCTGTTCCATGGATCTGCAGACCCCACTACGCATGATCTGTCAGTTCAGAAGTAACTGCCATCCTAGTGTCTCACGGCACTGGAGTACTAGGAGACTAGATCTTGCTGTGTATGTTCTCAAAGTTGCATTTTCTGACAGTTTAGCTTTTCTGTAGCTCTGCTGTCTGTATTTGATACAGTTGGTACAGAACAGCTGTTTTGCTTTGTCCAGAGCACTGTCACCCACCTCTTGTTTTGTTGCAGCTGGAACGTTAAAGAAATCCACCAGGCTGCTGACTATCTCAAAGTAGAAGAAGTGGTCACTAAATGCAAAATCAAGATGGAAGACTTTGCTTTTATTGCTAATCCTTCTTCTACAGAGACATCTAGCATCACTGGAAATGTTGAAATGAATCAGCAGGCTTGCCTTCTGACTCTCCGAGATTACAATAATCGGGAGAAAGCAGATGCTGCTCCTGCAGAGTTGCTTCAACCACAGGCAAAGAAAGCGGCTTTAGAAAAGAAATCTCCTCAAACCAAAAAGCGAAAGAAGAATTTTAGTTCCCCCAAAAGCATCCAGAATAAATCTGTACAATATCAGAATGATGTCACCGAGAACACATCCATTGAAATGTTTTTAGATGCAAATAAGCTGGCCATGCAGATCACGGAGCAGGCTGCCCAAGGCAATGATAACTCAGAACTACAGCTGGCCACTATGGTGGAAAGTGAAACGTTGACAGCGCAGGATATTCTCGTTCAGACTATTGCAGCAAAACAGAAACGTGGGAAGCCTCAGCAAAGCTGCGCACTGAAGGAGCACTGCATGTCTAACATAGCCAGTGAAAAGAACGCGTACCAGCTGGAGAGTTCGGGCGAAGAACTTGACCAGAAGTACTCCAAAGCCAAGCCGGTGTGCAACACTTGTGGAAAAGTCTTCTCAGAAGCCAGTAGCCTCCGTCGACACATGAGAATACACAAAGGAGTGAAGCCGTACGTGTGTCAGCTTTGTGGGAAGGCATTCACCCAGTGCAATCAGCTGAAAACTCACGTACGGACTCACACAGGTAAGCCGCTGGTCTTGTCTCATGGGCTGTGGGACTTGTAGTCACAGCCTGTCAATACAGGACTGAAAAGATCTTTGCACTCTTCTTCCTCTAGAAAATTTGTTAGCTGCCGGTATGCATCTGGGGATAGTACCTGTATCCTGGTAACATGAAATGTTTCGGCATTTTTCAGTACAAAATCATGTTTTCTGCTTTAAATGGCTGGAGAGGACTTTGTCAGTCTGAGCATGTTGATTTCTGGAAAGACTCAGAAGAGCTGGCTATCCTTTAACTCTACAGAGTGGTGGAGTGCCACAGACTATTGCCAGCAGAGCATGAAAAACTCAACTCTATTTGAAACCAGAATTTCTGGTATTTAAAAAAAACAAACAAAAACTTCAAATCCTACTTTGTCTGATAATAAAAGTGGGAAAAAATGCAGTCTTGTGACAAGTAGGTAACTTCTCCCATAGGGTCTTTAAAAAGGTAGGGGAGGTAGGGATTTTATTTAGTGAGTGCACCTCTGCATTCAACAACATTACCAGAAGTCTGTGTTACAGCAAGAGCTGCTCAACAAAGTATCAAAGAGAAATCAATTATAAATGCTTAAATGTTAAGACAACATGTCTGACTTAAAAATATTATGCACAGCAAATTGCTGGCGCCTAGAAAAATGTACAGGAGAAGCACTGTGCTCATCTTTTCGTATGTTCTTCCCTAGAGTAGGAAGACTGGATGCCAGGTTCGTTCCTTCTCTGGGCTGCTCTGGCACATCTGTTTTTCTGCTGTTGCCTTTGCTGCTGTACTTAGCCCAGCGGGGACCGGCTCCATGGAGTTTTCTTTTTGCAGCTGGCATTCAGAATTCTGAAGTAACAGTGAATCAGATGAAAATGAGTTTACTTTTGCTCTTTTTTGCCTTTGGAAAACTCTGAGCAGAGTTTCTGCCATAGAAATGCAAAGAATGCTCTTCAGTACTGTCATCTAAGACTGTGGAGTTGCATGGTCTGTGACATGAGACTGCTGGCCACCAAAACAATGTGAACAGTCAGAGAAGTTCCTGTAGCATTCTACAGCAAACACTAGCAAGACGTTAGCGAGCACTAGGCTGTACATTGAAGACTTGTTGCTGTTTGGCAGGCAAGAAAAAGCAGATCACTTCCTCTTCATTCATCTTGAATATTCAGAGTCACAAATAGATGTAACCAGCAAGAAGTCTGAAAATGTCGTAGCAGCATTCTTAAAATAATGTAGCAAAAATGGCACTATTAAAAACATTACTTTTTTTTTCCCAAAAAGTAATGTGTTCAAAAATAGTCTGTTATCTGCTGTAGTCCTGACACTGTTCCACTTCAGTGGACTGATGATGGGATGTTCCAAACTGTTATCTGTAAGAAGTAGTAGAGCAGACACCTGAGCTTTGGTCAGGTAATGGATTGGAAAGCTTTCGCATGGAAATGCAGAGAGCACAAGGGTTTTCTTTTTCTCTAGGGGAGAAGCCATACAAGTGTGAACTGTGTGACAAAGGCTTTGCTCAGAAGTGCCAGTTGGTGTTCCACAGTCGGATGCACCACGGCGAAGAGAAGCCGTACAAATGTGATGTCTGCAATCTGCAGTTCGCAACTTCGAGCAATCTGAAGATTCATGCAAGGTAGGCAAAAGTGAGATCCTGCAAATGCTTATCCAGATCTTTAGTTCAACAGGATAATTTACTCCAGTGTGAGCAAGAGTTACATGTAATTTGGTTGTTGCTGCTCTTTTTTTAATAACAGAATAAATACAGCTATGTACTTGCTTATTAGGGAAGTGATTTGTGATTTATAAACGATGCAGCCTACACACTGGTACCTGTATGGCAATGGTGTGGGCTTTGTTTTGAACTGGTTGTAGCACCAAAGAGGAGAGGGTTCCTTAGCAGGAAGTGAAACAGAACAGTTCTCACTGTTCTCTGCTATGCCCAGGGGGCTTTTTGCATTTTTGGCAGGAGCAGGAGTTACATGCCTTGTTAGGAATCATCATTTTATCTTTAAGTACACTAGAATGCAAAATGTGCCGAGTTCTCATGGTGCACATTGCATGTGCAGGGCCTGTAGTTCAGTTCAGCTGCCATTGAAATCATGGATGTGCTGATTCCCAGAGTCAACAGACAGGAAATTTCACTCCGTGAGAAACTGCTAACTCAAAACCAAACTCACAGAGTTTACTTTTTTTTTAGTTCATAAAACATTGGCACAAAGAACTTTGGGAATAAAATACTAATTGAGGAAAGTTTCTTAATCATGGGCGTTGCTTCTCTTTTTGCGAGGGGATCGCTGACGTCCGTGTTCATTTGCAGGAAGCACAGCGGTGAGAAGCCCTATGTGTGCGATCGGTGCGGTCAGCGGTTTGCTCAGGCCAGCACGCTCACCTACCACGTGCGTCGCCACACTGGGGAGAAACCTTACGTGTGTGACAGTTGTGGAAAAGCCTTTGCCGTCTCAAGTTCTCTCATCACCCATTCCCGAAAACATACAGGTAAGGGGAGACCAGGCACTGCGGCACCAGGACAGGCCCAGCAGCGGGTTGGAGATCGGTAATGACCAGGAAATCAATAGACAAGGAGTTGCCTCTGGAGCTGTCATGCAGCTCCTTGACCTTTCGCTCCCATTGAGGGAGCTCTTTCTCCCCTTGGACATTACTGCTGTTTCATTTTGATTTGTTCTTTATGTATATTCTTGTTTATATATTGAAATAACGAACTCCTTGTGTTTCCTGTAGGAGAGAAGCCATATATCTGTGGCATTTGTGAAAAGAGTTTTATTTCCTCTGGAGAGCTCAATAAACATTTTCGGTCCCATACAGGTCAGTTTTGCAGACAGGCCGCTTCCTGCACTATAAATAATATTCTACCTTTACCCTTTTGCCTTTAAAGTACACCATATTTTGCTGTACTTGAAAGTTGCGGAGTTTCTTAATTTATGTGTCTCTGTGTTAATATAATGTAAAAAAAATGTTTGTGAATTTTTTAATTGCCTTTTTCAGACTAATATATGTGTAACAGCGTGGGTGTTGATGTACGACTATGGCTTTACTTCTGATGTTTGGGTTTTTTTCTTTGTTTTAACCTATTATTCTGGAAACAATTTTACTCTGAATACAGACATAGAGGCAAAATAACAGAGTTACAAAGTTGTATTTTAGAATACAACATTGAAATCCATTATCCTACATCTCTACCTGTGTTTGCTTTCAATTTCAAGATTGTTCTAATTGCCAAACCTATTTTTTTCAGGTGAAAGACCATTTATCTGTGAAATGTGTGGAAATTCTTACACAGATATAAAAAATCTGAAAAAGCACAAAACGAAAGTTCACACAGGTGAGTTCCTTTTGCAAAGAAAGTTTAAGAAACTACATCAGCTGTTTCTCTTCCATGCTGAATAACATTTCTTTTAAGCTCACCCAGGATAAAATTAAAAAATAAAAGAGGTTTGGATAGTAGCTCTCCTTAGAGCCCAAAGCATCTACTTTAGAGGTGCCCAAAGCTTTTAAAGCATGAAGTATATGCTTTAAAGTAGATTCCAGACAGATTTTCAAGCATTTGCATTGTTGTAACAAGCACACGTTGAGCAATATAGAAGTGGATTGCTGCTGACAAGAATTTCTGTATGTGAATATTTACTTTCTTGTTCTAGTAAGTTGTGAGAGCTTGCTACATGAAGGCATAGTCTGAATTGTAGGAACTTTTTTACCTCTTCTGAATATGTCCTAGGAGCATGTCTTTACAGGGCAGTAACTGAGGTGAACAAGACATACTGTTTACATGAGTAACTTTACATCTTGAAGGCACAAATATTTTTAATGTAACAGTGAAAGAAGATTTTTTTATATATGCAGTCAATGTTAATCCAAGTCTGAGCTGGATTAGCAAACACACGAGATCAGACCAGCTGGCAGAATGTTCCCAGCTGTGAATACTGCTCTAAAAAGACTTCTCAAATGCATTCAGTTCCTATTCTAGATACGGGATTTTGATTAGGAAGAAATTTGACATCTATTGCATATGGTACAAAGCACAGAGATGTTCAGATAGCCAACCTCTTTCAGCACTGGCTCCGTACACCTCATTATCTGTCCCTCCTTAAGTGTATTAACTGTAATTCCCTTACCTCTCATGTGGAAAAAGGAATAATAGGTGTCTGTGTGTGTCCGGATTGAAACAGATGGAGCAGGCGAGGGAGGGGATGAGAAAACAAGAGTCATACACAGAGACAACTTTGAATGTCAAAAGCTTGAGAAGCCCCGTGTAGGAAGGCCCCAGTGACAGCAGGGGTGAGGTGAGAGCAGCAGCAAGCATGGAGAGCGTGTGAGCTGGGAGAGCTGCCAAGGCAGATCAGCTCTCACCAAGGGACAGAAGGCAGACAGGGGTGCTTCATCACAGAAATAACAGGCTCCAGAGCACACTTTGATAGAGGAAGGGGCAGATATCTGATTGGCTTCATCAGAAGGCCATCCAAGAGCAGTGGCCATCTGCATTCAAACAGGAGGGCAGCAAGGAATGTGTTAGCACTGATTTCAGTTAAGAATAGAAAATAATTTCTCAAGTAACTGGATAAAAACTATAATGGGTATGGGAGGAATGGAATTAACGGATTTTTTTCTTAACTTTCAAAGAAGTTTATGGATATGCGATACACTGTGCATTGCTATCCTACTGAAAAGAGGATGTTTGGTTGTAGCTGTAGGTCATAGACTTTCTGGGGTGGAAAAATCTCAAGGAAACCTTCATCATTCCATTTTCTCCAAAGCTCCTTTGTTCACTGTGATGTTAAGGATTTGTTATCTTCTGTACTGTGCCAAGTAGAGATGAAGATGAAATACATCATCTGTGTAGCTGTCCTGCTACAAGTAGCAGAGGATGCGATCTTAGTGCTTATGGTGTATTTACAGCTCATTCTGGTGTCATGGCACATTGAAGCCACCGACAGCCCAGCTGCCCAGGCAGCCTCTGACACACCAGGTGTTTGTTTGGACAGTGAGTTGAACGGGGATTTGCAGAATTTGTGTGGGAGCTTTTGAACATTGCTTTCTTCTTTCCCCCGCCCAGGATCTGAAACTCCCCCTGATCCTAATGCACTTGATAATTCTTTCAATGAGCAAGAATCCATTCAGAGTCAAAAAAGTCCTTTATCGGAGTCCATAGATGTGAAACCCTCTGAGATGGCTTTAGCACTTCCTCTTCCCATTGGGACTGAAGACCATCAGATGCTGCTTCCTGTGACGGGCAGTCAGTCTCCTTCATCGGAAACATTACTAAGATCTGCCGTGACTGGATATTCAGAACCTCAGTTTATTTTCTTGCAGCAGTTGTACTGACAGTGCAGGACAGAGCCATCAAGGTAATTGGTAGTGAACTTGCGTACCTTTGGTGAGATGAACATAATCAAGCAAGGAGTCACTTTTTTATTGAATTGGACTTGTTCCTGTTTTTCCTCTGTGTAAAGACACTTGTGAGGCATTTCCATTGTGCAGTGCTGTCTTTGGGGTTTTGTTGAATTGTACTAAACTACAATGAAATTTCTATTTGCAATTAACGCTGATTTCCAGGAGACAATTCCTTTCCAGCAACACCTGCCTTAAGAATTCTCTGTTAAATATGTTAATGTATTTTGGAGATCTCCTCTCATGTTCCTGTTGATCTGAAGTGTCACAATGTCATTTGAGAACAGACATTTTAAGCCATATTTGATAGTTTAAGAATATTAACCCAGAGGTGTAAGGGGAAAGTCATAATTTGAATGTACTACCAAGCTTGTACTCCTGCACTCCAAGGTGATACAGCAGTACATGACAGAAGGCAGGCCAATGCTCTGGTGAGGTGCTTGTAAAGAATTGCTGCTGTCTGCCAGAAGTAGCTGTCTTCAGTTGAAGTTTGACCAGAAGGAAAGAAAGTTTTGTGTATATTGTCCTGACAAGGAGAGTAAAGGAGGGTTAATTCTTTTTTCTGTAGTGTAGTAACTCAGAGCATTCTAATTGCATGGATACCACTGGGTATTCTTTACAACAAATCACCTGTTTATTTTCTTCTTTCTTTGTTTTTTTTTTTTCCTTAAGTGAATCCAGTGTTGTATCTTGTCCCAGATTTATTTTTCACGTCCCTAAGCTGCCCTGGGTTTGGCACAAACAGCAGCATTTGCTTGAAGGGAGAGCTGGAGCATGCGTGTTGTAGATGAGACGAAAAGATGCATTGACTTAATTGTGAGGCTTCAATCATAGCTTCATCATCCTTCTTTTCCAGTAGTGCTGCTGCTTGTGCTAGACAGTAGGTACAAAAAAGGAAATAAATCCTGCCCTTCACTGTGAAAATAGTGAACGCTGCGTGAGGGGGCATTAAGGAAGAATACAGCAGAGCAGACTGATGCTCTTCCAGGCAAGGGTTTGTTAGATTATGACTGATTTGTTTTAAATGAAGTATTTACGTATTGCTTTACCTGTTGTGTCACTTGTCCGCAGTAACTGCAAAAAACTGCTATCTAGCACAACTCATGTAAAGGTATGTTTTATTACTAGCAATGTACATTTTTAAAAAGCAACATTTTTAGTGTCTTCGTAGGGTCATTAGTTAAAGACTAGTTAACAATAGGAGTACTTTTATACTCCGTTTTGCCAGTTTGTGCCATTAACGTAATGTAAGCATTATTTAAGTAATCATCAAATAGTAAGGGAACAGTCATAATACTGTACCAACAATGCATTTAAAGATATTATTTGTTGGTTATTTACTTGGTGCTAGCATTTTATTTCCACTGATGCCTTGTGTCCAGACACTGATAAACAGAAGAGCGTAGGAGATACCTCTTAACTGATTCTGTTCCACATGGAGTAACAATCTGCACCTTAATTAAATAGACTTGTTAAATATTTCTCGGAGGATTTCATTTACATATTCTGCAAATGATCCCTTGACTCCTGAGCATGACTGTAGATTATTTTTTCACTTCCTACGTTTGTACTTGTACAGTAATAGACCTTTTGCTTCTTTGTGTTGATCATCGTAGTTTGTGGCATGTTTAAAACTGCTGCTTGATCATATTTTATGCTTTAATATATGGCCAGTTTGCTGATAAAGCCTACCATGGACAGCAAGGAGTGCAGCCGTGTTCACCAGGAACGTTCTTAACGCAGGCATCTCTAACTCTGTCCACTGCAGCTAATTACTGCCATTCCTGCCTGACCTTCATTTGCTTTGCTCATCTGTACTAGGACATTTATGAACAGCTGATGTCCTTCACAATGCTGGCAAAGGACAATGGATGAAGTTCTCTGGGGTTTTTTTCCTGTTTGTTTGGCATTCCCTCCTTTCCTCCTCTCTTTTCTTTTTTTAACCTCTGTTGCTGATGTACCACCTGAAGGATTCCTTAGCCTTGCCATTTAAGACTGAAAAGCCACAGAGATTGGGGTCTTAACTGTGCAAAAAAAGCGAACTCCTGTGTAGCTCCTCCTAAGGTTCCTCTTTACTTTGTCTCTCTCTGAAAATAGAGAAGTCTTGGGATAGACGTAGGTCATGAATACTGAAAGAGAACAATACCGTACAATTGATAAATTTCATACTCAAACAGCTTTGGAAGATAAACTAATGATATGCTGCTGTTTTCTGAGGAAGAGTATCTGAAGATGAACACATCCAGGATAAATGACCACAAGAGAGAGCTAGCTCTGGAAGAAAAGTTTAAAAAATCACATTCCTACATAGAAAATGCATTCCATGACAATGTTTGTTTGAACTGTTTTTATATTTCTAAAATTATAGCTTATTACTGTATTCCTAGATTTCAGACTTTTTTAACAAATACAGTGCTTAGATTTATACAGGATTTGTTTAGATACTTATAACAGTAACACTTGCTTTATTAGTCATTTAGTTTTCTTTATAGACAAGAAGATATTAATTATTTTTTACAAGACAACAATTTTAACCTTTCTTAATAGAATACACAGGCTTGTAGTTTTGTCTTGGAGCAATAACTTACTGACCTGCACTCTTGAGTCCCCATCTGAGAGTCTTGATTTTTATCCTCATCTTTCATGAAGATATCTCAGCTGCTGAGTTATGACCTCTATGAACTGTGTTAATTTACTACAATATAGATTTTTAAATAAATTTATATATATATATATGTGTGTGTGTATATATATATATATAAAGGCTGGGTGCTGTAGGACCTGAAGAAGCAGGTCTGTACTATACCTTTCGCCAATAGATGCATGGAAATCAGCTGCACATCTAATTCCTAGGCTTAAGGATTCAGAGTTCCTTTTGGAGTTACAAGGTTGATAATTTCAACAGTATTGATAATTTCTGTAAGGGATTAATGTGGGAAAGCATGGAATCTTTTTAGGCAAACATCTCCTTCTTGAGACCTGCCTGCAAAATGAAAGAGGTTTGGTAATTTTGTTAACAGTAGTTTAATAGAAAATGACAGGATTTGTCACGCAGTTGCTTCAGTTCTGCACTGAAATCAGTGCAAGTTTTGCCCGATAGGTTATTCTGCATCTAGAAATTTCTGAATTGAATATTGATAAATACTTCCGTGAGAATAACTCCTTGTACAACACTTCAAAAATACGTGCCTAAATGTGGGCACAAAGCATGGCAACTTTTCTGAAATCATGCATTTCGAAAAACAAGTCCCATGTTAAGGATTTCAGGGCTGTGATCTTGGAGAGGCTATTGACAAGCCTTGCAGAATTACGTTCAGATAAGGACTAATAACTGATTTTTTGGTTAAATTATTTTTAAAGTATCTTTCATGTATATACATTTTTCCTCTGTTACTTGTATATAGCTAAACTCTCAATTTTATAATCCCATGGGAAGGGAGGGAGTTGTACGTATTTAGCCTGAAGTGTTTTATGTTAGACTTTAATAAACTTGTTTTGTAATTTTCCCTCAACTTGTGTCTCCTGTTTCTAACTGCAAGGGGTGGCAACAACAGAAGGAGACCAGGAGCCTAACACGAGCACCACCCTGTCAGAAGGACCCTCGGTAACCCTCTGTGCAGCGTGCTGACACAGCAGGGATTGCTGCCTTTCCTCTCTGCAGTCAATACACCTCATTTTTCTCATGGAAGATATCTCATGTCTGTTCAAACTAAATTAAACAGAAACTTTATTCTAAATACAATCTAGTATAATGATTCTTAGGTTAATTTTATTCTACTTGTTTTGAGGTGTTTGGGAAGGGGTTTTTTTGGGGTGGTTTGTTTTGTTTGGGGTTTTAAAAATTTTTTTCACAGAGTGCTTTGAAGATCTCCTTTTTGTGGTAAAATAGATATTCAGTGAGTATCAGAATTTGTATCTTAAATTATTTTTTACTACACTGAAAAATTAAGATACAAATTTTACAGTAGGTGGCATGGTGGCTAGAGCACATAGTAGGACGTAAGGGACCTGCGTTGTACCTCTGACCTGCTGGATCAGTCATTTTCCTTCCCTTTAAATTGGGACAAAAATGCTGCCTTTCAGCAAGGTACTGCGGTTCTGGAAGCTGGAACAATGCAGAGCAGGATTATGCTTGCTTTAGATACTAGAATAATTCAGAAGAACATGGCAAAAAATTGTAGTTATGTAAATTCTGAGATGCCAAAGAACACACGATACGTCTCTTAAGAATGTCAAGGTTTGGTTTTCAGAGATATTGTTGCCATCTTCCCACATCTACTAAAAATAAAATACTGCTGTTGGTAGAGTTGGGACTGACTTGGTAGATTTGATTCCCTGCTACCACAGCAAATTAATGAATCTCATTCAGTATATCCTCAACTTTTGTTCCCATTGCTCTGTTTTTCCTGATCTACAGTAGTTGAAATCCAAGCTCCTCTGCAGAACAGGGTTTTCAGTGTGACCTATGGACTTCATGCTTAACAAGATGAGTACAGGTTAAGATGTCCCTGTGCAGGGCACAAAGATGATTCATTTCTGGTCTCCTGCTCTGCCCTCACCTTTTGGGTGTCACATCTGTTAGGCTGCTCTGTGACAAGAACATGGGGGAGCTCCATGTCTGGAGGGTGAAGAAAGCTTGATCAGGTATCACAGGCAGGCAAGGAGGCTGAGGGAGCAGAGACCTCCATGGCGGCTTGTGTGTAGTATAGCAAACATACCTACTTTGTGGGCCTACCTCCAAGTTCTCTTACAATACCAAGTGCTTTTTGGATGAAGAGAGCTGGAGTAATTTGTATTCAGGAGAGAGGAAAAAAAAAAAACACCACAACAAATCCACTACTTAAAACAGCCCTTGATAAAACTCCTGACCTGAGAAGGTCTCCTAAATAGAGTGTAGTTCAATTCATGCACCTGCACTGCTGTGGTCTAAATTCTTCACACGCCTCTGGTCACTGACTGTTCTACTCCCTGTTAGGGCTAAGGATACTCGGTGTCGCTCCTGATGCACTATGTAGTGCTGCAAATGTGTTTTCTCTTAACATCTTACTTCAGTGAACTCTATCACCTGACAACCCTTGAACTACATCTAATCATAGTAATGTGAAGGAGGTAGTGTACAACAGAAATAACTGCAGCAAAACTAATGCCTCTTCATATTAATAGGCTTTTAAGTTTGGCCATTCTTAGCAACAAATTTTAAGGTCACTGGTTTGATATTTTATCTCTAATGCCACTTCAAGTGTTTTTAGATTCCTTCTAGACTAAAAACTAAACAACATGCAGCAAGTTTGATACTGATACCTACTTTACTAGAAACAAGATAGGAAAACTTCAAGCATATGGAGTGCATCAAGCTGCTGCTTCATTTACAAATATTCTGAAACCATGACAATTGCCAGACTGGCATTAGCGTCTTTGTTCGTCACCTGCCCAAAACTTGGTGTCCAGTAGTAATGCTTCTTAAGGCCATGGGAGAGCTCTGCAAGGTGAATGTGCCCATCCACTTCATATGGTTCCACGTCTGTACAATTGGGTTTCAAGCGACTGGTCTGAATTAATTCTGAAAATGCCTGACATTAATAGGAACAAGATTCTGACGTAATATTCTACTTTGACTGCAGTGAAGGCTCTAAAAGGTAACACACACTAGGTACTTCATCATTTCAGTATGCTGATGTCCAGTGAGTCTCATTGCAGGACCACCATATTATAATTATTTTTATAGAATCACAGAATATCAGGAGTTGGAAGGGACCTCGAAAGATCATCCAGTCCAACCCCCCTGCCAGAGCAGGATCACCCAGACCAGGTCACACAGGAACACGTCCAGGTGGGTTTTGAATGTCTGCAGAGAAGGAGACTCCACAACCTCTCTGGGCAGCCTGTTCAGTGCTCTGTAACCCTCACAGTAAAAAAGTTTTTCCTCATGTTCAGGTTGAACGTCCTATGCTCCAGCTTGCTCCCATTGCCCCTTGTCCTGTCATTGGCTGTCACTGAGCAGAGCCTGGCTCCTTCCTCCTGACACTCGCCCTTTACAAATTTATAAACAATAATGAGGTCACCCCTCTGTCCTCTTCTCCAAGCTGAAGAGACCCAGCTCCCTCAGCCGCTCCTCATAAGGGAGATGCTCCACTCCCTCCATCATCTTTGTGGCCCTGCACTGGACTCTTTCAAGCAATTCCCTGTCCTTGAACTGAGGGACCCAGAACTGAACACAATATTCCAAATGGGGTCTCACCAGGGCAGAGTAGAGGGGAAGGAGAACCTCTCTGACCTACTCACCACCCCCCTTCTGATACACCCAGAGTAAATCAGGTATCTTGTTCACAAATGGCTGTAATCTTCCCAATGACTGCAAAAACAAATTAGAACAAACAAACCAACCCCAGCCCTCTTGGAAGAGCTCAGAAGCAAACACTTACCATGCAGGTGGCTTCATCAAATTTGTTCCCCCAAATGTAAATATAGGAAAGTTCCATGTTTGTTTTCATTGCATCTGATAGAGCTACAAGTCCTTTGCCACTTACATTGTTGCTTACTACTGACAACCTAATAAACAGAGAAAATAGTTATGCAAACGTGTGCGAAATCACAGAATTCCCATCTCTTGGTTAAAACTAAAAGTTTAACAATGATTTAGTCTTATATTCTTTATTCTTATATTTTGTCATTATATATCATATATGTATATTGAAATTGTATATTTGTTATTAATAATATAATTGGTTATTTGTATCAAGACCAGTCGTATTATAAAAACTTCAGGTTGCTAAATGCAGTTTGAACTATGAACTTGCAAGGCATTTCCATGACCTGTGCAGCCAGGCTGTTCACTCTTTGGTTCAGTGTCAGCCGCCCACTGTGTGGAGGCCAGGTCTCATCTCCAGTCTGCTTTGAAGCCCAAGCCTTGGCACTTATCCAGGCTAAGCTTTGATCTTTGTGGAGTGGCAGTTATTTTTATATTAGTGAACCTGGAAGGCTTTCAGAGGCACCTAACAGCCACCACCTCCTCAGTCTGCTACTTAAAATGAATGGCTTCAGGTAACACCTTTGATCAGCTTTTACATCCTGCTGGTCCACGGTTTAATTTGGGCTACAAAATACACCCTGATGGAGAGATTACAGCTCTATTGGGTTCACCCGGAAGCTAACTTAAACAGAGGATTTTCTTAAGTGTTGAAGATGAGAGCCAACAAATATAGTGCCCTATCCCTGCATGGAATCTGATTATCTTAAAATTCTGAAGACAGCTCTTGTTTGTTTTGGCTTGTGCACCACAGGGACCTACGCTTTAAAGATGCAAAAAGAACTGACAAGCTCTGATTGCCTTCCCCGCCACATTCCCCTTTAGAATGACTGTGAAAGCCGTGAATCACATGCAAGATGAACCACTACAAAACTGATCTAGGCATCAACCCAAAAACCCCTGAAATACAAGAACAAGCTTATGTCAGGCCACACTGCGATGGATAAAAGATGAAAAAAGGAAAAGGGGATAAAATGAGTTGAGTAGGCCTGGCAGTGTGGGAAGGTGAACATGAGGCATTAGAACATGGGACTGAATGGCATTTCTTGGCCTAGTGTTTTACTCCTTTAGCTCACGTGAAGCTACATGGGACTTAATTCAATCCCTGCGCACAGTCCCTGCACTTCCTGTGCCATCTGACCTGTCTGATCTCCAGCTGCAGGGCTCTGAGAGGACCTGTGGCCCATGTGCCAGCGCCCTAGGATGTCTCACAGGCCTTGGGGCATCTCACACAGCAGGAGACACTTAGCAAGTTAATCCTACTCCATCTATCACATTTTTTTTTCCTGAGAAGGAAAAATGGACCAAAAAGATTGGAACTTCCTGACTTTCCTATTTTGATCAGCTTTGATGTCAGTTTTGACACAGTTCTGATGTCAGTTCAGGCACTGCAAAGGCCTAGTTTCTTATAGTCCGAGTCACTACACCTGCAGACTCTGGGGAAGCTGTGTAAATACTAACGCCTGAAGGGTCCTGTTGTACGACGCCAAGGCTTCACTCAGGTAGATGGCTCCATCATCTTCTATTCGGTTTGCACTAAGATCTAGGATTTCCAGGGTTTCGTTCCGTTTTAGTAGTTCTCCCAAAAATTTTACACCATCACGGGTTATTTTATTACTGGAAGAGAGATGCACACATTTTTTTTCAAAGGGTGCTAAGAAAAATGAGGGTCTAATGTTAGTCAGGTCTGTGTCACATAATAACTCTTACCAGCTAAGATCAAGGTATCTCAGGCTGGAGTTTTCATACAATGCCTCACACAGTCGCTCTATGCCAAAGTTTTTCATTTCGTGCTTGCACAAATGTAGTTCCACAAGAGAAGAGTTATTTTTCAACATCAAAGCTACATGAACTGTGGTCTCTTCCTGAAAACATACACTCAGTTTTATTAAGCTGTACTTTTGGGATAAGATATGGTCTTCAGTAAAAGGGAGATGCACAACTAACAGCAAGATTTGGTCATCAGTAGTGTCCTATTTTGTATATTGTATTAAAAATAGCCAGGAAACAATATATTATGATAGTGCTGAAAATAAAATAAAATCATAAATAAAATAAAGATACTGGAAAGCTATTTGCAGATTTACAGTACTACATACATCCCTGCAAATATCAGGAGCATCAATGTTTAAATCATTATGTCTAATCAGTTTTCCTCCAAGTTATTGCTTTTAAAAATCCTGAATGTTTGAGTCAGTCTTCTCTAACGTTAAAAGTATTTTGTCATGACACTAATCTATTATTTCATAAAAAGAAACAGGATTGCTATGGAGGAAAAATATGTCCTGTCACTGTAACACAAAGTAAGTTCATTTGGAAGTTGTCACATTTAATTAAGAAAATAACTGAGTGAATACTGTGAGTCAAAAATAAGGCAACAACCCAGAGGCCTCAGAAAATGATAGAGTTCAAGGTGGGAACAATGGCAAATAGAGTCTCCCACAGGTACAAACTAGGCCCTTAATGGCTCATATTTCCAGTAGCAGTAGTTTAAATTTATTTCCAAAACTGGGTTTATGCAGATCAAGCCCTGTCTTAGGTGAAAAGAAACAACTAAAATCTATTTAAACTGTTTAATTCACCTCTGGGAATTCAGGAAGATCTGGCCTTCTTGACAGTTTAATTTTGTTATCCTGCCATCAGGAAAATACTGTACCTATCGCAGGCATCTGACAGCCGCTGCCAGCCTGGTGAAACCCCCACCTCAAGCAGCTCTTTTTTTTTAGGACCAGCCGTGTGCAGACGCTGCATGCCCGCAAGCAAAAGCCACGCAGCACTTCGCATCCATACACACCAGTGGCCTGTGGTGCTGCCCCCAGCAAACACTGCCTTGTAGAGTCTCTTTTCAGCGCTCGATTGTTTTGGAGGGTTTGTGTCTTTGTTTCGGATAACAACTGCACCGTAGGTTTTACACTGATGAGGTTCATTCACTCGTTAAACTCATGCTTCAAGGTCACATAGTGAAACAACAAACCACACAGCCCAGTGAACATGGCATATTGTTGCAGTGTGCCTTTCTTCTTTAGCTGGCAATTGCCCATGTGTTGAACTGCTCAGATAAACGCGGGATTTTGTTCTTCCCCTCACTGCCTGCTAAACAGCATTTCTCCCTCAGTTTGCTGAACAGTGCATGAAACTCTTCATGCTGTAACAGCAGAGTACTTGGTTCACCAATACCAAGCCATCTCTGTTAGACCATTATTTAACAAATGCGTATGTACCAAGAAAGATTTTGTTAAAAAACTAATCTTCTAGTTAAACAGGGGCAGCCTGTTTAAAAAATATATTTCTGCAGTTATTTACTTCATTTTGTGAGGAATGCAGAGAGCAGTGTAGTTCAACTGCCCATAAATACATCAGTACTGACTTACGCTCCTCTCCCAGGACGAGCTGACACGACAGTCTCCTTACATACCTGTTCACTGTATAGTGAAGGACGATTTAGGTTTACTGCTTTGACTGATTTGTTCTGAGTCAGGGCTGTTGCTGTTGCTATTAGACACTGCGTACCCTGGAAATAAAAATAAATAAACCCTTTAGAGAAACCTGTTCAATGTACAGATCAAGCTACCAAATTACCATGACTCCTTAGAATAGATTGTCAGAAGATCAAAAGCATCAAATAGGCTCAAATTGGAAACACTATTATTTCTGCCTCCATGTACTCTGGAGAGATGCAAGTGCAGTAGGCAAGTGCTTGCAGACATAATATATTATTTGATAATGCCAACTTTCTATGGAATAATAGAGTAGAATTAGACTAAAAGGTACAAATAACTAGGAAATCTGTCAATTCGGAAAATAAAAAGCAAGAATAATTCATCTCAAAGATGCTTGTCCATTTAATTGATCCTGTATTTTGGTTTTCTTGATTTATGAAGCAAAATCAGCTTGTGTTCCCCAAGGTCTTTGGTAAAAGTCTTAGCTAACATTTATTCACTGGGTAAATTCATACTAAATGTGAATGATGTGATACAGAGAAGTGAGAGTCTAGATACAGGCCAGTTCAGATTTTTTTCTGTTTCCTTCTGGTTTGCTCACTAATTTATATTTATGTTATTTTCCAATTAGGCTGGTGTACACCCACAGCCATTTCATTTTAAATCAACTCCCTACCAAGCAAAAACACATTAGCCTTTCAAATAAATCCTACACTGGCTATGCTTTCCTTGTTTAACACCCTTCACACTTCCTGAGAGGTATACCCCCTTTCTAGTTTAGGAGCAAATTCTGTAATTCCAGGAATTACAGGCTTTTAAAAGCCATCCACAGGCCTTTACTGGCTAGAGTGGGAGGCATCCTGCTTAGTGCATTGACCCATGCCGACCCTCCTGACTTTCCCTGTGCACTGTATAAGAAGTCTCAGCACGCGATTCTAGGAGGCTGCAGGTTATCTAAGATCAAATTGGGTGTCTTTCTACCCAATTCAGGACTGCTGAGTTTATATCCTTTATGGATCAAGCTCTGATAGGATCAACAAGGCTGGGTGACTTTCAGGTGTTACAGCACTGCACACTTTAGAAGGACAAGAACCTCCAGGGAATAAGAAGTCCTTTCTTCAACACGAACGACACAGGACTTAGGCAGCATAACAACAACGAACAGCAGAAACAAACCTTGGAAAATGTGATAGTCAAGCACTTGAATTCCCAGGGACATAGTGGCTCCAATATAACATCCGTTAAGACTTCACGGGTGTTATATGCAACATGCATTTCCAAGTATGAACTGCAATATTAGATATTTTTGTGATATTACATACTGTCTTACCTCCAGCTATCACAAAACACAAAAATCAATGCCAACAGATGGCATTTCCCCTTAATTAAGCACTGCAGGACCTTTGTAATAGCCTTGAAAGACTTACATCATTGCTGATAATTTTACTGGGTTACTCACCACATCACAGTCTCCAAGATCCAGCTTCTCTAAGGTTGAATTCATTTGTAGCATTGAGGCAAAGAACATCCCACCTTTGTTTCCTATTTTGTTTCCAGTCATTCTCAAATACAGAAGAGTTTCATTCCTCTAGATAAAATTTTAAAATAAAAAATCCTTTTAAATGACCTGAAACACAAGTGTCCTTTCCTCTGTGAACCCTGCTGGCTGTCACACAAAGACAGAACATCCCTCCAGAAGAATTGTGTCTAAGTGATAACACTGACTAAGCAGTTGGCTCAGGCTCCCCACAGTGGAATCGGACACATCAGTGTCTGGGAGCAAAACTCAAGTATCTGAAAACTTTTGTTTCTCCCAAGTTCACAAATGTCACACTCATGACAATAATCCAGGCAGATATGTCTGCCTAAATTGGCAGCTGAAATGCAAACTATATAAAAGCCAATTTAAATCTACCATATTTCAAATAAGAATATACTTTGCTTTATTTTTCACAGTCTTTCAAAACACATGACCAGTCAAAGCTCAGTGAAGCCAGTTGCCTTTGGTAGGACCACTTGGTGCAGACTCAAACCAGTGTGTAAATCTCTGCAGGTCTACAGACTTCACTGGCAATATAAAGCTCTGATCAGAGGTCTAGAGAAGTCAGCATCCCTCACCATTCACGGAATTTCAAGGGATATAAAATATCTATTAACTGTTAGTGCCCTAAATGCAATGCAGAGTAGTTTTGTGTTTTTCATCCCTCAGTACCATCATAATCACTCATTACAAGATTATGACTGATTAAGTAAGGGATTACAAACAAGTAGTTCTGTGAGCAGAACTAATAAAGCCTTTTATGCTTTCCACACAACCCCAGTGCCCCTTTCCCCACTGCGATACATCACTACAGCATCTCCTTCCCTCTCCCCTTCACCCCCAGTTCCACCCCCAGCCCGGCAGTGGGAGCCCATGGAGCCAAAGGGCTGCCTTGCTGCTCGGGGCCGGCCACCTCCTGCTCAGCAAACGCTGCCGGGAGGCTGCACAAATAGTTTGGGGGTTGCTTGCAAGCCCAGTGCTGTACAATCTACTGTACAACTGTAGTGTTTCGGAAGCCTGTCAGACTGAGTTGAAATCAGTTCAGACTTCAAAGACTACGAAGGAGGAAGAAAGAGCTCACGTGAGTCCTCAGTTCACAAACACAACAAATCTTACACACAAGCCTCATTTCCTTGGGAAACCGCATTAAAAAGAACAAAATTGTTTTTATGCTGCTGCTGTAAGGCAAAGTTTTGAAAACACGTCTCAGACATCTTGAATCAAGACGAGTATTGACATCAAGGTACAGGCAAATTTAATACAATTTGAAAAAAAAGAAAAAAACCTGATGGCGTTATATATCCTATAGCATAGCATTTTTCACACAGAAAAATCCTGCTTTGATAGTTGTGATAAATAAGTGTTAACGGCACCACAGTGCAACTTTCTGTTGTGTGAAATCTGATTTCTGAAGTCTGCCTTGGGAAAACAAGCAATCCTTGTGATACAGCAAAATGCTGAATGGCCTGAAGACAGAGGCCCTTTCAGCCAGCTCTGCTGTTGGCAGGACAGCTAGTACTGTTCATCAAAAGCAGAAATATCAAACTAGATGCCATTGTCTAAATCTCCCAGACAATACTCACACGGAGTGCTCTCGCTATCAGCTCTGCTCCCCTTGTGCCAATTTCATTAAACATCAGGTTAAGGTACCGCAGAGTGGAGTTTTCCTTGGGAACAAACAAAGCAGAAAGCAATGAGACATTTTTCCAGAGCACGCCTGCATTTTTCAGTAAGATTTGTGATACATGTACTTAAAACCTCTGTCCTTCACTGCATTTCAGGCAGCCCCTGACTTGGAGAAGCAGTTAAAGAATGCCAAAGCATGTCAGATGATGATGGAAAGACAGAAAAACATGTAGTGTGTAGGTCCTCATGGGGCTTACAGAAACCACCTAGGAACCTGTGTGTTCAGCATGACCAACAAGGCAGGTGGTCAAGCTCAGATGCAGATCTCCAGGCACTTTGTGAACTTAATGGTCCCCCCTGAGCTCCAGGAACACAGGCACTGAGTGGCAACTCACAATTTTCTGTCTGTGTTCTGGTGCTTACAATGACAGAAAGGTAGCGTCAAAGTTCTCTATGTTTAGACCTACAAAAAGACTAACAGTGATGATAAAGTTTCTAAAACAAAGGCCCTGGCACACTTAACACTGCCATTACCTCCTTCATTGAATTGAACTGTAAGCCTAAAAGACCCACAGTTTATTCCACTTTTCTTTCTTCAGGACACCCTAAGCCAAATGTCCAATGTTTTCTACCAGAAATAAAAAATCTCCCCAGAAAATACAACCTGAGATTCTGCTGGGATGGATTTGGATGTAAAAGTCAAAACTAATGGAATTTTGCCAAACCATTGCATTCTTGTCTCCAATTTACCACAGATAAATATTATCATAGAGAAATATATGGCAAGCTCCTGAATGATAAACATGATTTTGGCACCTGGAGGAATACTGCAATGTGCTTTGCTCCAGCATCAGTCAATACATTACACCTAAGATCCAAACCTGAAAAAGATGAAGAATGAAGAATGTGACAGATGTGTATCTACAATTATCCAATCTCTAAACAAGAAGAAATAAAGATGAACTAAGGCTGAATTCAAGTCTGTTTATGTTTTCTTATATTAGCACAGCAAAGTCAAACATACATGAAAAAGCTTACCTGTGACAAATACAGTATTGCGCAAGACAGAGGCAAGAACTTGAAGATCACCATCTGTAACTCTCTGCACAGGCACCAGATGATTATTTCCAGCTATTTTTAATGTGGTCCCTTTTGTCCATCTGTTGTAACATAAAAATGTAACCACATGGGCAGAAGTAAAATGACACAGAAAAATTAATTCTCTCTCCAGATAAGAGGTTTCCATGCTTTCCCTTGCTGATGTGTTTCCATGCAGTTTGCTGCTGCTGCTACTTTTGTTAACACCACGACAGATGATGTGAGTCAAGCAGTACCTCAGCACTGTCCTTTCTGATATTCTGAAAACACTGCACAGCTGCAAGACCACGCTTAGCACACATGCACGGAAAGCAGGAAGAAGCAAGATGAGAGGAAGGCAGATGGAAATAAAGACTATCCTCATCATCTCCTCTTTACTTGTTCTCTTTCCTTCATTTACTCTATCCTGCCCTCAGGATCAAAGCCTAAGCCAAACCACCTCCCTATGCTGTCTTTCCTCAAGTTTCCTCTCCAAAGGACAATTAACTTTGACCCCAGGAGTATCCATGAAAGGAAGCCCTACCTAGTCACATAATGAGAGAGAATTTGGGTGGTTAATACCTTGGCAGAATTCAGAGACAGTTCAGGGAAGCGTTACCAGCTGGAAACTAACTGTATGCAGCTGGGGCTTTTTAAACAGGAACGAGACAAAAGGAAGGGAGTTAGGACGACTAGACACTGGTTTTGGCTTCTTTAAGGGACACAAAGGCACCATCCTGTACATTTTTCACTTTTTTTTTTTTAAATTTCACTGCTTGTAAAGCTGCCCAGAAGGGATATATAGCTACAAACTTCTGCCAAGATGATGTCAAGATGAGTCAAACCAGAGTTTCAGCAGTAAATCCTAAATATGATCTGTGTTTAAGCCTGAAACTGCATGAACTTTCTTGTTCTTCAATTCCTTGTACTGCTATCTGTTTAAGGCTTTCAGAAACATCTTAAAAACGCTGTTTGTTATTGCCTTACATTTTATCATTTTTATCAGCTTCTTGAAGCACATGAGCAATGAAGGGGTTTTCAGGTTGGCCCAAGTTTTGGCAGGTCTGCACATAGTGCTGATGAAGATCTGGATGAACTGACATGACCTGCTGGAAAACAAACCAAAGAGTTACTGCATCGCTACCGCAGCCTAGCAACATCACCATGGACCCAAGCGTTTCTGTGCAGCCCAGCACTGCATACCAATAAAAATGGGCTTGGTCTGAAAAGGGTTACAACTCTTGGAATGCAACACAAGAATAACAGAGAGATACAGACAGACAAGAAAACTGTGGACTTGTGGGCATGTTTCTGATCTGCCATCACCTAGGATCTGAGCTAACAGAAAATTAATATTCATACAGGCAAGTCCTTTTTCCCTGTAAAGCAGCTGGGCCCCCAGCCTCCACAGGCCTACCTTAGGGATCCGCGCCTGCGTTCCTCTCCCCACAGAGCTGGGCCACGGGTGAGCTCTAACCCCTGGCCAAGTCGGGCTGCTCCTAGATTAATAATGTTTGGTCATGGTGCCCGTTTCCAAGGAGGGCAGCCTGGGCCTTCCACCAAGAGGGAGAGGGCAAAGGTAGCCAGGCCCAGCCCATGGCCCTGGCAAAAGGCCCCACCACCACTCCACCCCAGTGCGGTGCTGGGCCCTCCCCACAGCCGAGGCTTAGCCACATCTGTGGTGCCCGGCCCCCATGGGGAGGGGAGTTTTGTCAGCTCACCCCCAGAGTATTTACTTAGTGGTCTGTCTGTGGTCTCTGAGGAGATTTTGCAAAAATTTCCGTGGTTATACGGATTAGCAGTTACTTCAAAGATGCTTGTGCCAGTCCTTTCCACATAATAAATCCTACTACTGACTTCACTGCTGCCCTTGTTTGCAGGAGGGGTGGGCTGGGATCGCTCTCCTGTTGCACAGCCTGTGAGGCTCACACAAATACTGAACTCAGAGCCAATAAAAAAGAAAATATCCTAATGCAACATCTGAATTAGACTAGAAAGTCCAGCATGGGTCTCTCCCCATGATGGCTGCTCAGTTCTTCATCCTTGTCCTGGTGACATGTGGAAACGGCCCATTTCTGGAAATGTGATGTCCTCGCAGTACAGTTATGGCAACAGAGAAAAGGGCACCAGTGGGAGATAACTGACAGTTGCCTCTTGACCTTCACTTTCTCTCTTACCATTCATTCATTTCTCTCTTACCATTAAATACCAGCTGAAAGGTTCTTCTCTCCAGACGTGGGAGGTCAGTCAGGTAGTCACCCCTTTCCACCTCTTGGTCCTTCACTATCAGCGATACAACATCAAGGGTTATCAAATATCAGATTTGCTGGTATCTCTCTGGGTCAGACACCATAGAATTATAGGAGAAGGTGCCACCTTTGCACAGTAAGACTCTTGCAGTTTTACAATCAGCATAGCTGAAGCCAGATCTCAGCCAGCGTTTGTCAATTTAGGCCTTCAAGACTCAAGGAGGCTGCTTCATCCAGCTCCCCTGACTTCATAAGGTCACCCTCTGAATTTGGCTGTTGGGGTACTACAGGATGCACTGGGGTTCAATGGTATTATTCTGCTGTATTTAATGCAGGATTTTATCTCAATGAACACAGGCAGCTTTTTGCCGGGGTACAACTGATACTAGAACCTGCCCCTAAATGCTGAATTTTGCCAGTATTTATTTAGCATAGGAAGGTCTTTGAGTACTATTGATTTTTTCTTTTTCTCTTCTGAAATTAAAAATAAGGAGCAGAGATGGCTGAATCTCAGCAGAGCCAGGAGGTCAGCGCAGGAAACACGCATTGCCCCAAAGCTGGTTTTGAGAATGACCATGACCAGACTGCACAAGAAATATCAGTGAATGAAGTGCCAGAGAATGAAGCTCTTTCTCCCACATGTGTCACAGACAAGATACTTTTTGTTGATTTATCCAATGAGGAACTGCAAATCATCTTGCCAGAGGTCTTGAGACTAGAATATCTGGAAGAGCTTCACGTGGAAAAGAACCAGATTGTAAGCATCCCCAGAGACATCAATCACCTGAGGCACTTAAAGATTCTCTACTTGGATCAGAATCACATACAGGACATATGTGAAGAACTGGGGGACCTGAAATGTCTTCTGAACTTAGATTTAAGTAACAACCCCCTGTCTTGTAGTTCACTGCCAGTTACCAGCAAGTTGCAGTCCCTTCTTCAGCTCAGGCTCTATAAAACGAACTTACACGAAATCCCAGTGCAGATCTGTGAATGCCTCCATCATGTTGAACTGCTTGGCCTTTCTGAAAATAACCTCATGTGTTTGCCTAAAGAAATAGCGAACCTGAAAAAACTCAAGGAAATTTACCTCCAAAAAAATAGATTTGAAAGTTTTCCCAAGGACCTTTGTCATATTGCTAATTTAGAAATAATAGATCTGGAACAAAATCTAATCAGTCTCATCCCAGAAGAGGTAGGCTTTTTGACAAACTTAGTTAAGCTATTTTTAGCTTTTAATAACTTATCCTCCATTCCTCCTACACTGCAACACTGCCAGAAGCTGGCTGTGCTGGATCTGTCTCATAACCTCCTGCACAAGCTTCCCTCAGTTTTAAAGAATCTCACTGAAATGAGAGTACTCAAACTATCTGCTAACAGCCTGGAGAAGTTCCCACATCAGATCTGCTGCTGGCCGTCCCTTTCCTGTGTTTATCTGAGGAACACTGGGCTGCACAGAGTACCCAAGGCCTTCACCAGATTAACCAGTGTCAGGATACTAGATCTGAGTGAAAACCGCTTTGATAAGATTCCTAAAGGAATATGCACTATGAAAACTCTGGAAGTATTGGCCCTGGATGACAATCAGATACAGGAGGTATATGTTCCTTTGTTTTAATTTTTATTTTATTGATACCTCCCTTTTGCAAAATCTAAGTTCTTCATTACAACCAAGTGCCACCTTTCTCTACTGCAGTGAGAAGGCATGTTCTGCCTGGTGTGCACCTGAGCCTGGGTTACTCACTGTCACTGACGTCTGAGTATCTAGGCAGGGAGAAAAAAAGCAAGAATGTGGAAACTGTGACCTTTGTGTTGAATCATAAAGGTGAAATACTGACTGGAGGAGCTGCTTCAGTCTTTTTGCACATTTGTTTCTGTGTACACTGGAAAATGAGAGCTGCATTTGCATAGAATCAATGTCACAAACTGAAACAGAGCAGAGGGCAATTTAAAAATGGATGCGATATTGTTAATGCCTTTAATGCTCTTAACATTTGCTGTTCATTTGATAATGAACAATTAGATACCTTAAAGCTGTGCTGTTATAAGTGTAACAGCATTTCTGGACATATGCCTTTTAGGGCTCAGAATACATGTCCTTTTTATATAATGCAATGCTTCTTTTCCAAGGAGATTTTCACTTGTGCAATTTTTTTCTCGAAGGTTACATTTACAGAAGTAGTAATTTATGCAAAAGAATCACTTTTAGATTTCATCCATTTAAAATACTCTCCCCTCCACTGTGCATACAAAGGAAATGAAGAAGCACACTAATGTTTCTGCTAAGAAAAAATTAAACCCCACAAGATATCTTCTGAGCAGAGGAAATGACATGGATATTTTTTTGCCAAAATTTCCACCATACTGTGAGGTATAATGTTTTATTAATGAGCAGAATATTCTGTGTTCATCCATCAACAGTAATGCAGCTTCACAGCATTTTCCTAGAGATTTTTCCCTAAGAACAAAATCCCAAAGATTACTGTTTAATTGACATAATGTATATTTTTAATTACTGTGTCCAGATACCTGCGGAGGTGAAAGAACCGACAAATTTGAAATGTCTTAGCCTGTCTGAAAACCAATTCAGAATCTTTCCAAAGGAAATCTTTCTCCTGGAGACATTAGAGAGTTTATACCTGGGACAAGATAAAGGAATTAAATTCACAAGTCTGCCAGAAGACATCAGCAAATTGCAGGTAGGAGCAATGGAAGGGGGAAGATCTTGGACTGCTGTGGCATGGCATTTCCATGGACTTCAGCTGCTCCCAGATGCAGGACTGGTGCAACATCAGCCCAGGGCTGTCAGAATAGGAATAATATCAGGACTCAGTGTTGAAACTCATGTTGTCTCTCTGTGTTTAGCAGTCATCCCAACAGTGTCTGCACTTACTGATATTCTCTGTACACTGATTATGTATCAAGCTAAGGAAAAATCCATTCATTATTATGAGTTATGCATGCATATTTTCCAGAATCTGAAAGAACTACACATGGAGAATAATTGTCTGGAGTACTTGCCTGCAGCCATCAGTTCATTGACGCACTTGAAAATACTTGACTGTCACAACAATCTCCTTAACCAGCTCCCAGACTCTGTATGCCAACTACAAGGTGAAAAATAGCCTTTGTGTTTGTGGCTTTCAGGACACAAGTACCAGTAAGCATTTCGGAAGAAGGAGGGAGAGGAGGGAAGGAAGAAATGCAGTGCATCGTTCAGGGCTCATACTGTAGTTGTAAGGGAGCCAAATAGGATAAAAGTGAGGAACTGGAAGGGTGGGGGCAGTGCTGTACCCAATCCAAGTGGACAGGAGGTCCTTCCCCATGACCTACCTCGACCTCAAGGTCTAAGGAAAAAGGTGTTTCCCAGAGCTCAGCATGAAGCAGACCCCCTGACATGAGAAGACCCACTGGGTCAGCACCAGTGACTCCAGAGGGGTGGTGAGGAACCAGCTCCCTGGGGGTGCACCCCAGCCCAGTCTTTCCATCTTCTCTAGTTCTCCATTGCACCTCTGTGTAGCTAAGTTCACTAGAACTGTTCACTAGCTTTTGAAAGCTGGATTTGGCCATCTGGCTGCCAGGTGAATAGTGTTTACCTAGTGAAGTGAATGGTTTGCTAGGAAAGCCCGAGTCCCATCCTTCTATAGTTGGGAGCAGATACTTTGAATTTTAAATGCTTTGGTGAGATGTTCAATACATATATTCATTACATGCATAGTCTGAATTGCTTGTGTCTCATCCACGTGCTG
>NW_010176793.1:18577-25647 GCF_000695765.1 Mesitornis unicolor | reverse complement strand
GCATTCAGGAATGCTCCCCATCATTCCTGTTATTTGTGCCGCACCTGTCTGCTTCTGTGTGTTCAGGTTTGCAAAAACTGCTCATTCAGAGCAACCACCTGTCCCAGCTGCCTGAGGATTTGGACAGTCTTCAGCAGCTGAAGCTGGTCCTTGTGGATGGGAACCCTATGACAGATCCTCCAACTGAAGTGTGCTGCCAGGGGACATCTTGCATCTGGGAATACTTACAGGAAAAAAGGCATAAAAAGGCCGTGAAGGCAAAGGTAGGGGTGCTAAGAAAGTCATCACAATATACATACAAAGCTGTGTTTTTAGTAATAGACACTTTGCAGAACAACCTACAGGGCACTCCATGCAACATCAAAAATGTCTTAAACCACCATTTGCAAGAGCTATGGCAGAGCAGTACTTTTACCACTGATCATGTTAAGGTAGGATATAGGGAACCATCAGGAAATACAGCACTAGACATCATTCAAAAATGCTGCAGAAGGTTGTCACTGCCCTGCCAGGTCACAGTCAGCAGGCACAGAACAGCCCTTACAGCTTGCAATGGAGCTTTCCTTCGCTCCTTGTCCAGGGGAAGGGGAATGGTTAGTGTGTCTGACACACTAACTGTCAAGACATTGCTTATAGATGAAACTCACTGCAGGTGGCTTTTTCAACTCTTGCTGACTGTAATTTGACTGCAGAGAGTTGAAGATCCATTGTGCAAACACATGGAAAAAACCTACGTTTTGTGTTGCTTGGGGATTTTTTTCCCTGCCAAAAAAGAACATCTGTCTGCATACCAGTGTGCCATGGAATTAGTCTGCTCAGGAAAAATACAGGATAAGAAGGAAGGAAAGGCAAATCCTCAGTCTTCAATTTTTCTGAACCTAAATTCTTCCTCTCTTTCTGTAATTTCTTCATGAAGCAGTGTGTTTCTCCCAAACCGTTCTTCTGAACTAAAAGATGTGTAGATGCAGACATTTACTACTCTAATCAAAGGATCTGGAGGACTACAGTGTTGTATCCTCCCTGGTAAGAAATTCCTCTTGAAAAAAAACCAACACAGAGTGAAAGAACAGTCAGGTGGCTGGCAGTCTATCTTAGCTGCAAACAACGTAGCCTAATGCAGAATAAAAGGGTTTGTCAGAGACCACAATATGCCTGGCCTTTTGCATCACGAATATCCACCAGTAATATTTTTCCACATGACTGCTTGTTTTTACTCTTCTCCTCCACGTAACCAGTGCTCTCTTTTTCAGATCCAAAGGTTGTGGCGTAGGTTGAGGGGAATGAGACCTCTCTTTGCACCGAATAATGAAAAAAAAAAAGAAAGAAAACGGAAAAGGAAAGAAAAAATAGAAGCCAGTAAAAGGATCAGAATCTATAAAGTGCAATATCTGGTGCAATGGTGTTCTTTGTTCTGAATCCCAAAGTGTTTTACATGCAGTTCTCAGAAACTTGTTTTCCCGTGAGTGAGGTACAGCCATATCTAGAAAGAAATTATCGTTGTGGCCCCACTTACTAGCAGTTATTTACTGAGTTCTGCATTCAGAAATGATCAATGCTTTGTTTGGAAATACGGAGAAGGATTCCAGGCAGTCAGAACATATGCACTTCTACCAGAACCTGCATTACCATCCTGTCTTGCAGAAGTGTAAAAAGCGGTTTTGAAAATATCTCTACTTTTGCAAAACTGTTCACTGATATTTTGACAATCTGTAGCTGTAGTATTTTGAATGACTGCAAGCTGTCAAATCCTTACTGTTATAGCTCATCTCTGATAGCTTGGTGACAGTTTGTAAAATGTCTGTGTATGACAGGCTGATTTGAAAGCAGAGAGTCTGCTGAATGCAATAATCTGCAATGATTCTGTGTCCTGGCATAACACCTTTGTTATTCAAAAGAACCATGACAAACACTCCTTACTATAATTCTAGCATGCCAAATTTATAAGCAACCATGTCTTTCCACAGCACTTTACAGATAGATGTTTGTCTTAGGCATCTGAAGTCCTTGTCTAGTTTTTATTCCATATTGTTCAGTTACTCCTTAAACCCCTCCAGAGTTTTATTTGCAGCATACATAAAGCACAGAGCTGAACTGGGACCGGTCACTGTGCAGATTCAAAATGGAGGAGTGGGTGGGAGCAGAACCTGTTAATTAGGTTAATTGGCTGGTTGGAACCCCAGTCCTGCTGTCCCTCCCCTTGTCTGAGTTGCCTCAGAGAAGGCGGTGGCATCCTGAAAGAGATGGTGAAGGCAGGGTCACTGAGACCCAGCTCTTCCTAGAGCTTCACCTCCAGGTACAGCTCTCTGAATGCTGTGGCCACACATGCATCCCGAATATGGATCTTAGTTCTGTTTGGCTCTTGAACTGGTTGATACTGAAATCTCAATAATAAGCTTTTGGCAGGAGAGAGCTGGGAGTACAGAAAAGTGGGATACCTTGGGTTTGGTTTTCCATTTTACTACGTAACTGATACCGTTTTGATTATTCAGAGGTGTTTAATAATTTTTTTGTGCCCAAAGTGAAGGCAAAGAGTAACAGAGATAAGGATAATTCGGAGACAGTCAAGGAGGAAATCACTGGAAGACAGAGATTTCCAGGAAGACTGGCAGATAAACAAGACATTTAATAGAAGTGATTTAATAAAAGCTTTTTAGTGGTATAATAGGTATGACAGAATCACAAAAGGGCAAAGGACTGAGAAGGGGATCGTGAACAAAAAGTGGAAAGGTTGCTAGCAGCGAGTCTGTATTGTGCACTGGAGCTGAGAATGAGGAACCCAGCTATGACAAAGCAAGAAACCCAAACACCGAAGCCCAGTTCAGCCAGTAAGATTACAGCAGGTACCAGACATGAAACACAGGCCAGCTGTTTTACTGAACTAGACACAGAGGTTCAAGTGGGAAAGGAGTGATTCAGAGAGGTTCTCACAGAACAGATAAAGGATCAATTTCCCAGTTGGGCCAAAGGCAGATTTGAGGAGGAAAGTCACAGGAAGGCAAGTGATTAAGAGAAGAGGTTGGTGTGCTGCAGTTAAACAGGAATGATGGTACTTCCACATCAGAATAATGCTCCTGGCTTGCATCATTGCTTGAAAGTCTCTCTTGATATCCCTGTATGAAACAGGGGCTCTTTGTTTCATTTCAGAGTTTGAGGATCTCTGTAGAAAATAGCTGATCCCACACCGCACCAAATCCCTGCTACCTCTTGCCAAGACACTCCAGTTCATCTCACATTTCTCAGAGCTGAGGGGACCAAGTGACCTTTTCAAGTGGAACGGAAACTGGAACCAGGGTCCATGGAGATCCTCAAATGAAATCATGGCTTATATGATCAAGAGGTATCAGCACAGCATGGTCAGCTGCTGCTTATAACCCTGAGCAACCAAGAGCTGAGATTTGAAGAGTCACTCAGATTGAAAGCTGAATATTGATCTGCATCTGCATGAGAGAACTTGCTGAGAGGGTTCCTATTAAATTAGGAAAGTGCCAATGAATGATCCTGTTGTGCCTCTCCTCCAGGAGATTGCTGTAGCATGTAGATATACTCAGGGCTAATTGGGCAGTACTTTATCCCTCAAGCTGCCTCAGGATTTCTCTAAGACTCCTCACTCAGTGGGCAGATCTAATATCTTTACTTCCTAAAATACCTTACCAATGAATAATCCCACGGCAGTCTTTGAGCTCACGTGTGGGTTAACATGCTCCATGACACGAGCAACTATGCCAGAGTTTGCCTCTGCGTAAGCAAATGCAATAGCATATCAAATAAGAAATTATCAAATAAAAATAGGAGGAGCCACTTACATGTCCCAAGTTGGTGCTTTTTCTAACAAGTCTTGGGCACAGAGCAGAGAGCTCTGCTCTTAGCTAGAGGCTGCCCTGTAGCTCTGAATAAAAGACACTGCTTATTTCCTTCGTCTTTAGGGTAAGGATAAGAACACCATCTTCGTCACAAGGTATTGTGATGGTTAATGGATTACTCCTGAATGCAGGAAGCATGAAGGCACTGTGGTGACTCCCACTGGCTTTCATATGCTCTAGATCAGACTTTTAGATCTGGAAGTTTGGTTTTGTGCTGCATGTCATAGAAGAGTCTGTACAGAAAGCACAGTCTGGGTAAGGCTTAAACAGCTCAGGATGAGAAGGAGCATCCCTGAAGTATCCTGAAATATTTGCATAGCCCTAGCCAGAATTCTTATGGATTGCTCTGCATTTGAAATCCTTGCTAAGGTAGCAGGATGTATCTCTGATTTAACCTATCTCAGCATTTTCCTTTCCCCTGAGACCTGCAAAGACACCAATCAACTGTTTCTTACCTTGATTTTATGCTGATTCTGTACACAGCACTTATTCACACTATGAGATGGCAGCAGGGGCCAGAGCAGAGATAGATCAGCTTCTTCTGTATTCGCCTCATTGGACTAAAATATAATCCTCAGTTGTTGGGATGCTTTCCAAATCTCACAATTAAATAGATTTAATGCATTCACACAGAGGGAAACATTTTGGGGGAGAAGAAACTAAAATTCAAAACATAGAGGTTTCAAGTATTTTCATATTAGAGGCATTTTACTTATATACACAAAGCCATAGTCACACTGCCCACCCACCCGCACTAGCGCGCACCCCAGCCACTTCCCTTCATTGGCAAACCTGCACTATGTCCACCTGAAATCATCATTGCTCTTCTGACAGTAGTCATGGCTGTGTTCATGAAGATTGAGTGTATCTAGCACTGTAACTACGGCCCAGAGAATCTGAAAGAACGTGGTATTTAATGGAATGATGTACGCATGCAGAAGTTAACAGTTTTCTGTAATTATGGCACTACTTAAAGAGCTCTCATGAGACGAGTTTACTAAAAACTGGGCAGTCTTCTAAGTCAGAGACACATAATGCTTGGTTCATGTGCTGCTTGTGAAAGGCCTCTGTGAAACCTTCAAAGTCCATCAACAGTCAAAACGAATGTTTCTTTTGTTGTCTTGATTAAAGCTTTCCAGTTGTTTCCGCTGCGATTCTGAAAGGACCCATCTTTGCATCCCCAGCTCTGCCAAGGCAGGCAGCTTTGTCAGTGCTGCTGACAACTCACTGAACCACATCCCGCAGTCTCGGCAGGATGATGGACGAAGACTGACATCCAGCTCTGAGAGTTCTTTGAATGCTGCTAAGCCTTGACAGAAAAGGACCCACCCTTCGTCAGAGATGTTGTTGTTATAACTCAAATCCAGCTTCTGTAATCTGGCTAGATGGCCATCCTGCGTCAGTAATGCTGCAAGAAATTACAGACACAAACACAACTAATACATCCTGGCAATTGCTTTAAAAGCTTTTTAAATAATACTATATTATTTAAGGCCTTTCGGCACTCAAGCAGCAAGATTCAGCTCCTCAGCAACATAAAATCACTTGCTGATGACCTCAGAAAGATCATCTTATCACAGCTGAAGGAGAATACAACACTTAAAACACAGGCAATTCAAAAGGAACAGAAATATTGGGTTAAAATTGTATGGCAACCTGAAAAGCTCTGAGTCAGTTGGAAGGAGGTTATATCAAGTGCCAATTAAAACAGGCAGACAGGGTTTACAGGAAGATTTAGAAAGAGGAAAGAAAAACTAGATGAGATTGCATGATTAAAACAGCCACCTCTCACTGTGGGTAAGTAATGGGCCTAATATACCCTAAAGGGAACTGGAATCCCTAATGTATGGCTGGCAAAGGAGACACCTATCAAGGGTGATGTTTGTAAAGTAAAAAATATTCAGGCTTCATTTCACCAGCCTTCAGAATACAGGGCCTTAATAGCTGTCACACAGCTATTGCCAATCTGAGACACTCATAACCCGTGAGTTAGGTCCACAAAATCACAAGGATGATTATAAAAGAAACAGGTTTTTAAAAGGATCTTAGAATTTATTCCTTCACTGGGTTCCCATTTCCCAGTATTTCTCAGCAGTTGCTAAGAGGTGGGCTAAAATATTTCTGTTTTAATTATCCAATAATAGTTTGACTCCAGAAACAAACAGAATGGACTGAGAGCTGCTAGTGCCTGTATTACTGCCTGTGAGCATGTACATTCCCCATAAATTACTGAACACAAAACCAACAACCAAGCACAATGAAACTCCTTAGAGCCTGAAATATCTGATATAAAAAACAGATGCAAACCCTCTATTTTCTAAGTGCTGCCTTTTTGTATTAAAACTGCTAAAAGATTCTTTGCATTTTAATCCTTTTCAGCTTTTGCACTGTGCATGTACAGGACACACAGTCCTCAGCAAAGTGAAATCCCTTTCTGGGAAAAAATACTGCTGTATTTTCCATCTTTTAATTTGATTTATGCAAAAACGTGCTCAGCCCATGGAACAAGTCCCTTCTGAATTGTGGTCTAAATATCCGGGCTCCTTGACTGCTAGTAAATACCACGTTATACGTACTTAGAAGTGCCAAATCTTCAGCCACCAAGTTACAGCTGCTCAGTCTTAACACTTGAATCTCCGTTGCAAGCTTTAGTGCTCCCAAAAGCAGCTTTAGGTTCCCACCAACGCACTTATTCCAAGAAAGGTCTAATATCTCCAGTTCAGGCAGGTGAAGGGCAGTCTCAGCTGAAAAGATTAAGACCAGCAACTTCTGCTTACTAAGAGAAAACAACGTGGCCTCAATAGACACCTCACCGGCAATTCACCTGTAAATAGGCTCCTAACAGGCTGCCTACTTGTGCTCAGAATGACTTATTTTATCCTAATAAAAGTCAGTCAAAAATATCTCATGCTTTATAAAGAATATAAGAGGGGGCTGCCTACAGAATCTTTAAGGACACTGTGGAGAGGTTTCTTGTCTTTATGTTATCAGCCTGACTTTGTCCCACTGAAGTCAATTTAGTATAACAGCTTGTTTTTAAACCATTTTATATACATTTAAAGACAACAATTTTTTGCTGTGAACTCACCATGCAAGGTGAAATGCTCTGCACTTTTTTGACAACACTGATTTCCATGATGTCACTCTTACATAATTGTAATGACATAAATATAGCAGTCTTCCTGCAGGGACCTCAGACCAGTTTAGCTT
>NW_010176793.1:14209-18546 GCF_000695765.1 Mesitornis unicolor | reverse complement strand
TGCCGAAGGCAGTCAAGTCTTACTATAAGTTTCAATGTCACTAAAACTGTAAACAGTACAAAATATAAGTGCATAATACACAGTAACTAACAGATCTCTCTGTACTTAGATTTTATGTGCCATATGGAACACCTATCAAAGGGACAGTGTGACCGCTAATCCACTGAGATTTGCAATAAGCAGCCAAAAGAGGCTGAATTTACACTTCCTGTGTTAGACTGGACCTTTTTTCATGGCAGTGCACTATCTGCTGCAGCCATTGCCTCAGTTGCTCCACTGTCCTGTGTTTAACTCTATCCCAGAAAGTTTCTATTGAAATTTCCCCTGCAGTGAGGTGATGAATATTCACTGTAATCTTTACCCCATTAAACTGCAAATGCAGTGTTACAACCAAACTATAAGTACAGCATAATGTGAAATCATGTTTTGCTTTCTTTTCCAAAATTAGGGGATATTTTAAAGTTCACTATCAGACAAAGGACTAAAAAGACTCCATCCAGTCAGGTATAACGGGGGAAAGCATACAATGGTCTTCCCTTGCAACCAGGTCCCACAAAGCACTAGTTTCATTACAGGCTTTTTCACTCAGGACCTGTGGTAGAATGTAACCAAGATCTTTGGAGTTCGGTCACAGGAGAATGAAGTGCTTTGTCCCACAAGGATACGCAGAGAATAGAAACACTTTAAAGAAACATTCCTACCTAGTGATGAAAACGACTCTTCGTCTAAACCACAATTGCTGATGGCCACAGATTTCAATTTTGGTAAAAACCTGAGCTTGCCCAGAAGAGGATCAGATGAGACTCCTACATTTTTATTTGAGGACAAATTTAGCTCTTGAAGACTGGAGAGTAGAGGTATCACCTGGGCTATGAAAACATGAAGTATTTATTAGACAGTCACCAATCCAGAACAAATATGTAGTTTTATATTTGCCTGACATAATTTCTTTTCTTTGTAAACCATTCCAAATGTCAAGGCCAAGTTTTGATACTCAAATTTATGGTGAGTAATGTTTTAGACCATAAATAGCCTTGTCATTTTAAGTAGGAATGTTTAAGTACTTAGGTATTACAGACTGTGTGGAAGGTTGTCAGAACACAGCTTCCCACTGAAATTTGCTAGGTGAAGTAGGGAATTTAACATTAAATGAGATACAGGGTTATTTCCAAATGTTTTCATGGCTAACTGAAACTCCTTTATATTAATGTTATTATTCTCTATTGGTCAAGAAATTAAAAACAGATAATGACTGCTCTTACTAATAGTTAACGCTTCTTGTTCTAAAGAGTAAAAACCAACGTCAGAAAGTTATGATAATGCACACAGAAAAATAAACTGTCTCACCGATTGAATGGGAAATGTCTTTTTCTTCCTAATAGTATTTATGAGTTGGATCAATTCAACCAGGAGACTGTAGTCTTCAGCTTTTCTCTAAAGCATACAGCAGCAGCAATGCAAGACCTCCTAACATCGCTCTCTACTTGACAAAGATCACCAGAGGGGTTTTCGGCAGTTACATTTACACGCACATATGCAACCATGGATCTGTGCTAATTTATACCAGCAGGGAAACTGTCCCTGGATATTTCAAAAAATACTGATTATCTAAAAAAGCAGTGCTTGGTGAGAATTCCTACATTCAGATCATGGGTCTGAATCATGGCTGATTCAGGTCCTTAGTTCCACATGGGAGCAGACACTATGAGATTTCCTTTGATACAGCAAAAAACCACTCCATATTGATAAGAAAGCTATATTCCGCACTGCACTTCCAGAACTGCCCACTGAAAATGTACTGAGATCTGCTAGACTAGGTCAGGCAGAATCTCTTATGCCTTTTATGAGATATTTTCAGAAGACAAAACCTACATTCTTAATGGATTTCCACAACATGTCCTTACACAAAACGGTCATGTCCTCTTCTGTTACACAGCACTGGTGGAGATCAAGGACTTCGAGATTTTTCAAGCTGGCCAAATGAGCTGTTGAGTCTTTAAAGCCACCAGCAATCTCTTTGTTACATGATATGTCTAATTTTCTTAGCTCGGCAAGGTGCAGTAAAGCAGTGTCTGAAATGGGAAAGGGAGCATGCTGGTCAGTGGCTGCTACAATAGCACAGGTCACAGCTTTAGCATTTATTTACTTTAATGTCAAAGTCTGAACAAGGTTTTGCAGGCAAAGCTCTTTGCTTAAGCTTCAGTGTATAATCACAGCAGACATACAGTAAATACCACAAAGCTTCCCATCCATGCAACTCCATTCTTCTCTGAAAGAGCAGGTGAAGGTGAGGCCAGCTCATCCCCCAGATCCATTCAGTCCTCAGCCTTTTGCTGAAATTACTACTGGGTGTGCTAATTAGTGCCAGTTGTTTTGTCTTATCCATAAAGACCTCCACAGATAATAAGCCTATTTCATATGGCTTCACTGGACACACAGTAAGTGGTAATGGTGAATTTGGATTTCCCTCTGTGAGTAGGATTAGCTTGTGAAAAGTTACCTAGCCTGTCTGTGCCCTTGTCGACGTTCTGTCTGAGGAGAGAGGAAGCGTGTCCAGAGAGCCACTAATCTACCCCAAGATGTGTCTCAGACAAATGGTGTGGAGGGTGAGTCTCCCCACTGACTTTCACATGCTTGAGCTCAGGGAAGATAAATGCTACTCCTGTTGAAAGGCTCTGTAGTCTTTTATCAATCCTCCAACAGCAAATAACGATTGCCCATTAACACTGCCAAACCATCAGCAAAATCCCACCTCCTTGCCTTTCTTAAATGGTTTTCAGATGTACAATTTATTCAGAATGAAAGTCTTTCTGAACATAAAGTCTAACCTAAGCTCTGGAGGCTGTCTTGCTTTAATCCACACATGTGCAAGTTTAACTCTTTCAAGCCTGGCACGTTTTTCAGATCCCGAGCAATAACCTTCATGTTGCAGCCGATGTGTTTGTTCATAGAGACATCTAATACTTCAAGGTTTGGGATCACATTCAGAATTTCAGCTGGGGAAAAAAAACAAAAAAGAAAAGGAAACCAGAATTGGTAATTGCATTTGGTAACTGTCTGGAATATATACAGTATATACAGATGAGCCCTAGAAAAATATAGCACCATGACAAACAGGAAGACGTAGGCTGGGTGGGTTAGCCTATACGTGTGGTTTAGGCTTACCAAGTTCCTGTTCTACCTAAAAAATACAGAAAAACAAAGATTGGATAGGAATAAAGAAAATAAAGAAAAATAAAAGAAAGAAAATCAGCAAAAAATCTGTATGAAAATAAAGGTGAAAAAATACAGGAGCAGTTAGAAAAATACAGGCAAATAAAAGACAGAAATATGAAGAGAAAGAAAAACTTCTAATTAAAAGATATAGGACTGTGTTTTGCATATGGGCCATCTCCTGCAGTGGAGATGACAACACAGGGGCTTCTCTTTAGGGAGAAAATATCTTTTAAAACATAGAAGCAGATCAAAAGACCACACAGGACTAAGCTGTGGTGAGAGGAAAGAGGGGAGGAGTGATCGGTGGTTGCCAACTCAGCCTAAGTTCCCATCTGTCAGGCCTTCTTTCCCATCCTATGGCTAACTGCACATTCAGCTACTTAATTTTAAGCAGTCAATGCTGCAAATTCTGGCACATGAGTTGCTCAGGGTCTCAAAGGATCCAGCAACCCTAGACCACTGAGGCAGCCAGACTGTGGTTTAGATCTAGCTATTCTTCTTCTCAACCCCACCTCACACGACTAGAGAGAACAACGTTTTTATTTGGAAAAAAGTGCATTAAATCCCAACACTGTGTGGTAAATGCTGTAACAATGCAGAGCCTGGAATAAATTAACTTTCCACTAATATTGAGCCCAATACAGCCATTACCTAAGTCAAACAAGTTACATTTTTGTGAAGGCAGACTCAGTCCAGCTAGATGGATACACATACCAAGGGATTCTCCGTCCTTTGCTGTCAGGTTACAGTCTGTAATTTTCAGAAGTTTCATCTTGCATTCCTTCTGGAGTTTCTTTGTCAGGAGTGACAGTTTTCCACCTATGTTACTGTTCCATGATAAATCCAGTTCTTCAAGTTGAGAAACAATTTCAAATGCCTCTCCTGTAACGGAAGTCTAATATGATTTATTCCAGGTATCAATTCCAGTGCAAGATAAAAATACAGGTTTGGAATATATTAAAAAGCAAGGTTAGCCACTTAATTCTAAAATCATTATAGTATCTAAGGAGCAATGCAGACCACAAGTCATTGTCACAGTACACAAGACCTGAAATTTACTCAGGTTCCCAAATCCTCATCAGGCTGTTTAGCCATCACTGTAGACCTGTGCCAGGACTCAG
>NW_010176793.1:0-14178 GCF_000695765.1 Mesitornis unicolor | reverse complement strand
AGGGAAATCAATACAAGTGACAAGTCTGAATTTACTGTCCTTTGTAGTTCTGCTCTGTTTTATTTGGCAAACTTCCAATGTCCTCTGTACTCTGTCCACAGGTCATTTTGGAGGGGATGAAAGAAGTCCTACTTCTGAAAGAGTTTCATTTCTAACAGGAATTTCTGACTCACTTCATAAGGAATCAAGATGAGCATTGTTTTCACTCAAAGTAACTCTCCCATGATTTCAAGGCAGACAGCGATTTTTATTACATTCAGAAAAATCAGCCTTTTCCAGGCTTGATGCACCCGCCAACATGAACGGTGTTAGTGCTTCTTTGTAATACTAATATCCCACCGCAAAATCCAGCTTCTTAACTTCCTTTGTAGAGTATATGCAGACATATATTTGCATAAACTCATTCCTAAGAAAGATCAATTAATCAGTCCATATGCAAATGCAAAGTGTCATACACAAATTTTTATCTGAAGTCGTCATTAACCTAATAACTGAGAATTGCATTTTAATAATAAAACCCTTTCATGTCTGTGTTTTTTCATAATTAATTCTTCACAAAAGATTTATAATAGAAAAATTATTATTTCTGTTGTTGTAAGTGAATATCCAGGTCTGAGAGAAAAGGACATGTCTTAATTTTTATTTTTGCATTATTTTTAAATTATTGTCTCAGTCTTCAATACTGAGCAATGCTCTGTAGTTGAGAAGTGGTTTTGCCTCTGCAGCATAGCCTGCTTCTGTTTGACATGGGGACACATTTTCCACCCAGAAGATAAATAAGGAATATATAACCATAACTCCAGGAATGGTTTCCTACCATCTCTCACAGTCGCAGCTCTGAGCAATCACAAAGGAGAGGTTGATATTATGGTTATAATTAAGCCATTGATTTCTAAGCAGAATGCACTGAGTCCACAAACGGCCACATTTCCACAGATAGATGTGGACATAATCAAACAGGCAGTATTGGCCTAAATATACATGCTCTTTTCAAAACTGCAGGCTAAATCCATGCAAACTGACTGTTGCTATTTCACATGTCACGGGCATCACATTTTGACTGGAAATTCAAGTTCTTTGATCAGTTTTGTGTCTGTCTCAGCTGAGGCCAAGCCAGAAGGGTAAGGAAAACAGCACAGAAGAATCAGGCAAAATAAATCAATTGGAAAAATAATAAAATTCAAGAGATACAAAAAAGCATGAGAAAAGGGTTTGAAAAAGAATGAAATTAAGTTTAAAAATGTGATAGAAAATGAAATGCAGATTTCGCCCTCATCAAAACCAGACCAATTTATTTTCACTAGCAGAAATGCATTTTTTCTTCTCAATAGATAGCATGACTCACTTTTGAGCTACCACCGTACATGTCATTTTATTTCTGAACCTTTCCTGGAAAAGCCCTGGATATGAATGGCATAAACGCCAGCTTTATAACTCAGACCAGTTTTTAGAACTTTCAAAATAAGCAGTAGTTTTTATAATTCCCAGTTAATTGAGTCTGCCCTTCTTTTAGATACGTATCACAGACCCACCCCAGGGTCAACTCCAGGCCCAGAGGTGACTCAGCAACAGAACCTAACTAACAACAACCATAACACCAACTTTAAAACATTTTCTCATGCTTTGCAGAAAGCAGGGTTGCAGGTACTCCAAGCAAAGAAGCAAGCAGAGGAATAAGCTTCTCCCAGACCTGCAAAAACAAGTCATAAAGCTCTGAGGCAGCACTTCTGATTTTAAGTCTCCTCCAAAAGACTATCACTTTTTTTGTGACGAGCACTCACCTGTCTTGCAGCACGAAGCCTAAGCTAACCCTATTATGACTGACTGAGTTAGTCTGTCTACTATTAGATATCAAAGCTAGCCAAAGAAATACTAATCCAAATTGAAAACATGCTTTCCTGCAATTAGAACTGAATTCTGTTCCCTTCTGAATGCAAAAGCTTCATACGCTGAGGAATGAACTCAGCAGAGCTACTCAAATGTATAAGGTTACTCATAAGCCCAAGTTCTTTCTACTGTTTCACAGTGGGAGTTTACATTGCCCAGTGTGGAAGCAGCAGGAGGAGGATGTAGGAAGAGATGAGATGGATTACATTAGATCCAAGCTGTCTGGAAGTAAATGTAAATAAAATCCTGTACCTAAGGAGGTGACATCCTCAGCTGTCAGCCTGCAGTTGTTAAGTCGAAGGACTTTTAACAGGTTCACATGATGAAGATGAACAGTGAGAGCTTTCAAAGTCCCACCAACACAGCCATTCCAGGACAGGCTGAGCTCTTCCAGCTCTGGCAGAAACGGCAGCAAAGAAGCTGTAAAAAAATAAAGGAAAAAGCATATTCTGTTTGTAAGTTGTCTGCACACCCTGGATGTCAATACATCTTAATACAGAGATGCTTTCTACAGCCAATACAGCATCATAAAGCCATGATAACTTCCATTTCTTACCTAGATATCTCTCTCTCTATATATATATCTATATAGATATCAAATAATTTATTTAATTATTTAATTAATTGACATTTTGCAGGGACCTGGGAACATCAGATGAAATGTTAAATAAAGCCAGGCCTGTATAAAGGAAAGGGGAAAGAGGAAAATGAATAATTGAATAGGCAAATAAGAATTGAAAGAAATGTATGAAGTGACTAGTTGAATAAAATGCGTATTTACCCAGCTCAGTTACATCTGCTGCACTTAATGCACAGTTATTTAGATCCAGATTCTTCTTGTTGGGTTTCTTTCCCAGTTTCTGCATGAACTGGTTAAATCTCTGCTCACCAGATGGTGACTCTGCTTCAGAAATGGGATGTGAAAGTGCATCTGAGTAACAAAGAAAAAGGGTTCTGGTTACCTCTGCTACTAACACAATGTGTAAAACCTGCCTGTGGCTGTCTGGTGAAGACTTTAGGAAACGAACTAAATATGTCAGTAAATCGGGTTCTATTTTTGATCAATGTGGACCAATAACCTGAGTGATAAGATCATCATAGATCAGATCGCTATAAAGCACCTGATGCAGACTGAGAAAAAAGTCTCCTCTTGCATGTCTCCATCTTCATTTTCTATGAAACTAAAATATACACACATGCACATGTACCTCATTATTGTACCAGCATTACCTTCTACAGAGAGATCTTGCTTCTCACTCTCATCAGCAGCTCCAGAGTAGTTTTCTTCAGTTTCTTCAATTTCCCTTCTGTCCTTGCCTTCAGATTTCCCAAAGTCAAAGCCCCTGAAGAATTTCTTTATGGTTGAAGGCTGCTCATTTTTTTTTCCAGGAGAGGACCTATTCCCCTGGAACTGTTTTATAACAAAGTCAAATGGGGAATTCTTTGGGATGTCCTCTTCATGCTTATCCTGGCAGGTCTGAATGTCACCTTTCAGGGAACAGCAGACACAGAAAGAATTTGTTTCAGTGATGTTTACTCTTGCTTACCTTCATTCAT
The DNA here is from genome assembly GCF_000695765.1 of Mesitornis unicolor. Classification (NCBI taxonomy): domain Eukaryota; kingdom Metazoa; phylum Chordata; class Aves; order Mesitornithiformes; family Mesitornithidae; genus Mesitornis; species Mesitornis unicolor. The sequence continues at coordinate 10,734 of NW_010176793.1, read as the reverse complement.
AACGGCAGATGCACTGAGAATTTCCTACCATTCCCTCCATGCAAATATCAGAAAAGCATTTTTTCGTAGACCAGACTCTCAACTCATTTCTCCTCATTCAGAAGGAGGTGGTAATGCTCAAGCTTTAGCACAGCAGACTTGGTGGTCCTAGTCCTCAATGATACAAATATCACTCTCTGCTGCCTGTCTGCCTTGCAGACTGTGCTAAGGCCACCACACCTGGCCACCAAGCACTGAAGGGCTAACTTGCTGCTTTCCCTATCATTTAATCACTTGAATTTCATAGTCTTGCAGCCACACTGAAGAAGCAAGGCTGAGATGTCCCCATTCTGAGGGATGCCAGGTTAAGTATGACACTAACGTAATTCTTCATGCTAAAGGCCAACCTGGCAGTCATGAAGATGAGAGGAGGAGGTGTGCGACAGGGAGTACAAGGACATCCTTACCCAAATGCTGTCACACGCTCCCAAGTTCAGGGGGTAACACACAAACAAAACTGCACTGACCTTAGACCAAAGCTGAAGGGATAGTGCAGAAAACAGCCAGATACCATAGCTATGAACACTGGGAGTGTGCCACTGCTGGAAGAAACAAGCCCCCCAGATAGCTTGTGTGGAACAGTTCAGTCCTCAGGTTCAGTGACTAATTCACAGATAAATTTAAGTTTGACTTTATAATTTCTACACATTCTTTCCTTATTTCTGTTAACACTACACAAGCTATAGCATCATCCAGTGATTCTGAAGCTACTTTGTTTTTCTCTAAACCTTAACTTAATGCTCTTTCTTTAGTTTTAATTCTGGCATTTGCCTGCACATACATACTTTTAACAGAACAGTCATAAAAACTAAGCAGGCATTCATTGACTTTTGCTTTGTGAGGACTGTGGAAAAGGCATGGATCAAGGCCCACTGTGTGCTGTTGACTGCAAGGGGGAATGACCTGTGCTCAGACCTCGATCCTGTAATACACCGGAGCTCATGACTTCTGTGCTCACACAGATTCCCCCAGTACAGACCCACACAAGGCACTCATTCTACAATTTGCCATCATCCACAGAGTACACAAACTTGATCATTTTAATAACTGTCAGTTATATAGGATATCACTGGCATCAACTTTCCAAAAAAGAGAAACACATGAAGAAGTATCAAAAATCGTATGACTTGCACAGATAGTTTTCATGTCATTATAGCAAGAGTTGGGTAAGGGGGAACATGTTAAAATAAAGCAAATTTAGTTTTTACATACACATACTTTTCTTTGTTGGTGTGTGTGTATATATATATAAATGTGGGTATGTATACTGCTGTGTATATATATATATATATATATATATATATGTAAATTTTCTTATTGTGTTGGAAGTTATCTGCCATGATATGAGCACTCAAGGGCAGAGCACTTACAATTATGAAAAGCTGATGCATTGTTTAAAGTCTTGCTCTTAATAGCCTGTCTCAACTGTATTTCTTATAAGTGAAAAAATTATACAAAATAACGTGCATAGATGTACACACACATTTTACCGAGCTGTAAGGCAATGCTGGTTACCCTGGCTGTGTTTGCATGCTGTAGGCTGGTATTATTTTAAACAGACAAAGAAACATACCTGTCTTTTCCATTGGTGCACTTGAGGATCTCTTTCATGTTTTACAGTACTTTCAGAACTTGCAGGAGAAGTGAGCCATGACATGCAAACAAAACTTCACTTCTTTCCTCCATAGGACTTTCCACATAGTTTTCTTTCAAGAGTTTCTGTCTTCATTGGTTTGATAGCAGCAGCTCTGCACAAGTGATTTGTGGGCTCCTTCCCGAAGCCTCTATTCCTCTACGCTGTTTCCCAGTCTCAGCTGCTGTCCCTGGCCTCTCTTTTCGGGGGTGGCGGGGTAAGAATTCTGTTTAAATGCTCTGATCGTGTCCCATCTGAGATCGCTCACAAGGCAGAAATCAGGAAGTGGCAGCACAGACTGATACTGCACGCTAACCACTGCATGTCCCTGAACGAGCTGTTGTTAGAAGAGGCTGAGTCACCTCAGATCAGGTTTCAAGACTACCTGACGAAAAGCTCTTTTGTTTTCCCACCCCTTTTGTTCATACTGGTCAGAAATACTGCTGGAGGCTGAGCAAAGCCTGCTGTCAGCAGAGTGTTCCATAGTTCAGTAAGAAAAAGGCATAGAGAGTGCACTCCTGTTCATTTTAGGGCAACAGGAGATATGAGAAGAGAGGTCCTACTATATCCGTGGTACAATCTGCTTGTAGGCAATGGCATGATGCAACACTATAGTGCAATCACTTGATACATTGTATACATATATCAAACTTCATTATACCTTTTTCTTTGGTCTGTGTGCTCTAGAATCTGATTTTCATGACAGCAAATGTTACCAATTCTAGCTTAAACACATTCATGACCATTTACACTCTTTAGCTTTGATGATTCTTTTTAATCTATGAGGTCTTCACTTTTGCAGGCTAACCCAACCAAACTCTTAATTTCCCTTATAATTTCCTGCTCACCTTTGTCTGCACCTGTTGCAATATAATTTATAGATCCTTAAATACAAGGGACCATCCACCGATATGTATACACTAAAGACATATGCAAACCAGGGTGCTTTTGGTGAGGAATGATAAAGCCGGTCAACAAAACTAATGACTCTTTTGAAAGCAGACACCAGCTGTGAGGACAGGCTTGACTCAGTGTGTCAACGTACAAATGATTCAGAGAGGGTGGAATGAGGCACAGGGTGCTGCTAGGAGCCAACAGGATAAGGTTACAGGAGAAAATCTTAAACTGAACATCAGGAAAATCCTCCTGCCCATGAGAAGTACCAGGCTGGGAAACATATACAGTAGGAAAAAAATGCACAAAGCCACTGTGATGAACCATCTTTCCCTGCAGGAATGGAGGGCTCATTTGTGTTCTCAAGCAGAAACAATTTCGAAGTTGGTTTTAGGATTTTCTGACACCCAGAGTGGCTGTCCTGTCCCAGTTTCTGAAACTAGCTCCTCACTACCCTGTATCCCCTGGGAAAGATCACCTTCTCGTGTGCTAATTCACTTCACGTGTTCAGGCTTCTCAGTTATGCAGACGATCCAAAACCCCAAGCATTTCTGGCAGTAAGGAACTCATTCAATTTGACAGCTCCTTTCCACTTTACTTGTGCTTAACAATGGAGCAGCCAGGGATGAAATGGAGACAAGGCAACCTGTGTTTGTGAATGTGTGCCAGGCTCTGCTGGCCCAAGACACGAGATTCCCGCTGCAGTTCAATGAGACCATGGAATGGGAATATCTGATAATCTCCACTCCCTGGAACTGGGGAAATCCTTAAGCACGTTAAGCACTGATTACCATGGTTAGGCTGGGCTAACCTGGATGCTCTGACATCAGTGTGTTAGGTGATGTGTTGCCCATTCAGAAATTCTTTCCTCACTTCAGGCTGTTGAATGACACCTCATGGTGTCATGACAGCATCCCAAGTTACACTGAGTTACAAATCCAGTGAGAAGGGAAATGTAGTTTTGCAGTGACCTAGTTTCCACTTTCTGGAGAGCAATTTTTTACCCTTTTTTACAGCAGCTATGTGGGAAGAGGGGACAGTGGGGCTGTCCTAAAGCAAAGCAGGATAACTACAGTCAGGCAGCTACAGTGGGCTGAAAACAACCGCATTACTTTGCAACAGCCTAGGCTGCGCTGTGAACATGCAATATATCACAACGACCAGGATCAGTTGCTGTCACCTCCGTGGCATGCTTCTGAACACGCGTCCTGTTCTTGCCTCACAGACCTGTGCGTCTGCTTGTTGCAATACATCCTGGACAGCACAGGGCAAGCTTAGCTTTTAGAGTTTAAAATAATAAACGCCTTCCCCTTTCTATCCACTTAAATGGTTTGTGACCATCTGCCAAGTGCTCAGTGTCACACTTGTTTATATCTACTCTTCCCTCTGTGTAGACCTGGGGCAAGGTTAGGAACAGAACCAATTTTGCAACAAAATAGTTAAAGTTGCATCCCACGCAGCATCCGCTGGTGAGAGATTAATGTGGATTTTTGTACTTTGCCTCATTGTGACTCCTTAATCCAGCATATATTCCAAAGAAATAATGCCATTAGAGGATTAGTGCCACAAGTTCATTTGAAAAAAAGGATTTGCAAACACTGAAATCCTATATTCTATGTACTTAATCACCAAGTATCATTTTGGGGATTTTCTCTCCCTTTAGTAGTGTCTCTTTCAATGAAACCCAGACAAAGTAGCAACTATATTTTGGGTGGCATATATTATTCATTGAAGAAAAATAAAAACCCAAGCATCTGGTTAAAATAATACAGAATCTAAACACACTGCACTAAACCCATCCTTGCCGTCGTACAGTTGTTGCAATTATACCAGGGATGCACTTGGCCCAATATTTATATAGAATTTAATGTTTTTGGATACTTATCTACTAGGGATTTTTAATATTCTGAGTTCTGTAGCATGAAGTAACACAGTGACCCTTGTTTTTAAGGCAGTTCCCTTCCTCAGCTTTGCTCACACCCAGTGAAGCCACTGCTCTCTCTGTGGGAGGAGACCGAATCACTGCCATGTTATTCTTTCTCCCTTTCCTTAGCACACACCTCTGCTGCTCTCTTTCCCCTCTCCACCCGACTGTCACTGCCTGCAGCAGCCTCCGTGGGCTCCTCTTGCTTGACTCAATTTGTTGCAGGCTGCCTAGGTGAAGTGGGCAGTTGCATGGGCCAAGAAACTCCTGGGGATGGAAAACGCTGCCTTTGCCAGTGCCAGCTGACTTGCGCCTGGGCTGTGCTGACTCAGAGTGCACATGCCAGGAGCTGCTGCCAGATGAGGGCAGAGGAAGAGTCGCCTGCTCCAGTACCAGGTTCACTGCCCTCATCTTTCCCAGCCAACATACATCAAACCATGCCTTCCACAGCTCTCTCCACCCTCTCTCTCCTGCTCTGTCCCTCCCCTTCATCCTCTGACTTTGACTCAGTTCTGACCCCTTACAACTGAGGCAGCAAAATTCAGTCTTGCCCACATAACTGAGAAGCCTTCAGCTGGCACTGACGGTGTGTTGCTAGCGACACAGTATCTGTGTCATCCACTAATTTGATGTTGACTCTCTTTATACCCAAGCAATTCACAGAGCAGCAGGGATTGGCTTTAAGACCAGACAAAAACCTTCAGAAGAGACTGCACACACGATGGAAAGGCTGTTCCCTGAGGATGAGTGGATGCAGCCGCACTCACTAGTGGGAAATGCTCTGCAGAACCTGGGTTAGGAAACAGTGCTTGGGCTTCCAGGTAGAGCTTGACAGTGTGCTGCCATCTGGATACTTTTTCCATATATCCTTATACTCTCAGAAATATTGTGCCACACTGACAATTCCCTGGAGCAAGCTCATTTCAGACTTCCCTGCACTGTGCTCAGTGTGAATGCCTCAGGATCCAATTTGGTCCAACGTATCTGAATATCCTCATCTTTTCCCACAAAATAAATATTCAACCTTCTGATTTTAATAGACCATCAGCTTACGTAGTTCCTGAGGCAGCTGTTTAAAATATGTTTCATCAGGTTATGAAAACTAAATCTAACTCTTTATTCCGTATTTATGTACAACCATAGACTGATCATGATAGGGGGTTGAAGAGGCTCTGAGAACATACAAAACCAACTAAAACCTTGGGTTCAGAAATGCATGCACCTCTGAGTAACCTTAAACAAACCCCTAAATTCAGTGAAACTTTTCATGAGTAGAAAGGCTGAGGAAGATTTTGCCATTTCACTGTACTTTTACACTTGATAACATAACAAAAAGTAAAGCTATGAAATGCTGGCGCTAGCATGCAAAGGTGGACACTTGGCAGGACAGTCTTGCCAGGGCATGTGCTGGAGGAACTGGTCATGAGCAGAGGTGTCTCACAGCCTGTTGCCACTGGTTTGTTATAGTTACAAGAATTTCAACTTTGCATATACAAGCACAAGCTGCTAAACACAAACTGCAGAATTCTAAAACAATGGCCATTGGCATCCTGGCCTGCATCAGGAATAGTGTAGCCAAAAGGACTAGGGAAGTGACTGTCCCACTGTACTCGGTCACTGGTAAGGCTGCACCTTGAGTACTGTGTTCAGTTTTGGGTACCAGAATACAAGAAAGACATTGAGGTGCTGGAGAGGGTCCAAAGAAGGGCTACAAAGCTGATGAAGGGTCTTGAGAATAAGTCTTACAAGAAGCAGCTGAGGGAACTGGGGTTGTTTAGTCTGAAGAGAAGGAGGCTGAGGAGAGACCTTATCACTCTCTACAACTGCCTGAAAGGAGGGTGTAGAGTGGTGGGTGTTGGGCTCTTCTCACAAGTTAAAAGCAATAGAACAAGAGGAAATGGCATCAAGTTGATGCCAGGGGAGGTTTAGGTCAGACATTAGGAAAAACTTCTACGCTGAAAGGGTTCTCAAAGACTGGCACAGGCTGCCAAGGGAAGTGGTGGAGTCACCATCCTTGGATGTATTTAAAAGCCTGTGTATCTGGTGCTCAGGGACATGGTTTAGAAGCGGGCATGGTAGAGTTAATTAATGGTTGGACTTTATTATCTTAAAGATCTTTTCCAACTACAATGATCCTATGATATGTTTTTTTCAAAGCCGGAATTTACCTTACCTACTATAAAATAATAGCAATAAGTAGATTTTTCCAACTACTATCTCATCTTGACTATGCATTTTGAATTCCATAAAAAGCATGACTAAATGATCCATCACAGCAAACATATATTTATATCCACAATGCAGATATTTTTAACACTCTGATATTGAGTTACTCTTTTTTAAATTGACTGACACAAGTACAAACTTAATGTTTCATTCTCTGTTACAATATACTAGTCTGATAGAGAAGATTTTCAGGCTGGAAAATTCTTTTTGGTTGAATTTATGCCAGGATTAATCCCCTTTCAATTAATCATTTACATGAATGGGTAATCTGCAGAGTTCATGCAAGGCCTGCAAACTATATTAATTACTAGAAACCTAATTAGAAATCAACAGAGTCAAAGGATCAGTGCTACTTCCATACGGTACCATCTGGTACAAGGGGTCTGGATAGTTCAGCAAAACTGCCCACTGCATTCTGCGGAACTTCAACCTGAATATGTCTTGCCAGAGAGAGCAAGTTTATGCCGATATATGAGCTAGTTGTAAAGCATTTTTAGAGTCATCTTAAATGATAGCATTGGAGTCCCTATATTTCTAGTTGTTATGTCAAAAGTTAGTTTAAAAATGAGCTTTTACTCAACTAGTTTCTTTTTGAATGCAATACAAATAAAGTTGTGATTTGCCTTTCCATATTCAAAAATACCCTAAATCAATACATGAGCTAATAAAAAAAATCTCCCAAAAAACAAACATGAAAATGTCTGCAATACAATGGTTTAATTAAAGTTAAGTGTGTGTGTTGCCATTTGATTTGTTAATTACTACTCCAGTGTAAAAAGGCATGCCCAGAGTGGAAAAAGTGAAATTCCACAGATGATACAAACATGGCAGAGTGTGGCTTCCATTACCCCGGGGGGTGTGTGTGGAAATTGTAATATAATTCTACCAACTGATTTGCTCTTTCAGCATGCAGCCAGTTTGAAAAATCTGACCAAAACATTTCAGTCCCATTTGAGACCATGCTAGCCAAACAAAAAATCGGGTCTTGGAAATTTAAACTTGTATCATTTTAAATCCAGACTTTTCCAACCCTTTTGATTCAAGAACACATAAAATACGGTCTTCTTTCAACATACAATGTTTGGTCAGTTTAATTTTCAAAGGAACTTAGTGGTTAGCCATGTTTCATTACTTAGATTCACTCATTGGCTTTTGGAATTGAGATCAGCCATGTGGAGTAAAACTCAGTAGCTTCAGTTCTATCCCTGTTGAGGTCCAGTTCTTTCTGGTTAACTCCCAGATTTCCATTGGGAATGAGACAGCTGTGTAATCCACCCAGTCTCTCCAAACCTCTCTCAAGAGCTGTGGTAACTGCAATGCTTTTCCATTGAACAGCCAATTGTGTCACAACCTGTTATCTTTCCAGTGAGTATTTGCTGATCTTGTCAGTATGTATTTAGTACAGGTGAACACCAAAGCTGGGCACTTCCCTGTTCAGAGTGGCCTGCAACTCAGGAAGGAACTAAAGCATCTACCCTGCAACCAAGCAAAGGGCTGAGGACTGGAAAAAAAGTGTAACTCCCAAGGACTGCTACAGCTTAAAGGACCCTCTGCATCCCCAGCCATGAGATGATTACAGCGACACTGACACGCAGCTTTGCTCATTCCTTTCTCCAGTTATTTCTCAGATTCTTGTGAGTGGGCCCAAAGGCAAGATCCCGTGTGTTTCTAAGGCAGCTGTGTCACTGCAGAGTCTGGTGATTGTTTCTAGGATTCTAGGACACCACTTCTTGTGCAAGCTCATTCTCGGGATTTCCAGCTTACCCATCTCGGACTTCCCAACACATCCATCAGACCACCCTTTCCTTACCTATGCTGCCAGCTGGGCACTCTACTGGGCACTCCACACTTCTGGTTTAGGCATTTGGGGGGAAGTGAGGTTTAGCTAAATAATTTGATATGACTGAACACAGATTTCATTTTGGAAAAAAGACAGGGTGTCATTTAATAATAATAATGTTATTATTTAATAATAAGTAGTTTCTCAAGTTCTGTATCAGTCCAGTTCATTTCATGATACAGAAATAAGACTCCATCAAAGTGTATCTTGCTTCAGAGAACTTCATGAGGAGAAGAAATAAGGATTATCACTCTTTCACAGATTCCTCAGTTATGACAGACAGTGTGTAGAAATAGTGGATTAAAACCTGCTTAGACTCTAGTTTAGCAGGTTCTCTACTTATACAAATCCATTCCAGTACTGCATTTTAGTAAACAACATAATTCTTGAATGGGTAATAAAATTGCCTAATACAATTTTTTGCCTTCCATTTTTGAAGTCCATAAATGCCATCAGCTGAGCTGTATTTGTCACTGATTTTGTCAAAAGGGAACAAAGAAGGTTCTGATCCAAATCAGTGCTGACAAAATGTCCAGTGACAGTGGTAAGACTGTATCTACCTTAGTGCATGGAGCTGATTCCAAACGGATAGCCCATTCTGGTACTTCAGGAATTGTGAAAGATGTGAAGTCGTTGACATTTCTTTTGAAATGAATTGAGAAAGAGAGTTTCCTCATTTTTAATGCAGCTTTAAAATAGTACAAAAACTGCCAAAACCTGTTGTTTTACTGGTATTGTTCTTCCAACTCCTTGTGATCTATGACAAGGTGATGCTCTCTTCCTGTACCAGATGGGTATAAGAAGTGATGCTCTCTCCACCTATACCAAATGTGTCAGATCTCAGTTTTGAGACTTCTGCACTGCTTGCCGTAGAGGTAATGCCAGGCAATAAGTCTGGGTATGAATGTACAGAAAATGGTGTTGACTCCAGCTCCATCTTTCACATTAGTATAGATTTGGCATCAGCAGCTCAGGCTACAAACACCAGATACTGGATGGGAGCTGTCAGGCTGCAGTTATCCCCTTTGCACAGAGGAATCTGAGTGTCAATGTTTCCCCACTCTCAGATTCCTCTGTGCAAAGGCGATAATGTGGGACTACACTGTCCTAAACCATCTTAGCTAACAGTGATACTAATTAACAGACCAAAGCCCAGATCAATTTGGTACACTCTACATTGCTTTGTTCTATTCATAACTCATTTCCTATGTCCCTCTCTCTCTCTCTCCTTTGCTGCTTTGCCATTTTTGCTGTTGGTGAAGATGACCAGCTAAACAGGACTGCTGAGAGACAAACACACCACTGCATGATTCAGAAATCACTCCTGCCTGATGTCTGTGAAAGTCAGTCAAAAACAGCTGGATCTTCTGCAGGGAGGAACCTTAAAAGCACCTTTACGAATTGTGGTTGTCACACTTCACTACAGCACACAACAATCCTGGTTCTGCACCAAAAACCAAAGACTAGGTGCCAGGGGTCCTGCAAACTTCCTTCATTAAAAACAGGGAAAAAAATAAATATATCCTTATTATATTGCTGGTTTTGTTTCTACCTCAGGAAGTAATTTTTCCTAGTATTAAGCTTTTTGTGGTTTTCCTGAAACATGATTCACATGGACATCTGATGAAAAATGGATGCTGATGCAAGACTTTGTTTTTAATTTATCCGGGCAACCCCATATCTTACAAACCATTTGCTTCAGCCTCATCCAGACACTCTTCAAAAATTCCAGCAGAGGAACTTTTTTCAAGACCATATCTACTCATGACATTTCAAGTCACAGGCTTCTGTAGGCAGTTACAGACCGAGTGGACTGAATGCAAGCTGAAAATCATCTTTAACCCTAGAATGTTCCTTCAATTCCCTGTCTGCCTGCATGTGCAAAGATTTGGAAAATCACTTGAGAATTATTCTCAGGTTATTTTAGCTGGTCTCCAATTATGTTTTTTAAAGGAAGTCCTAAAATTATTTTTAAAACCTATTTTGGCAAATTTTATTTTAAACAGTTATTCTGTGTGTGATTTCTTCTTTATAAAGAAGGTCTGGACAGCAACAAAGCAGCCATGATACCACCAAAAATGTATAGAGTCGCAGTCACTTAAAAATAAATTAAAAATAATCCCACAATAGATGGGATTATTATAATATATATTTTTATATATATTATATATCATCATA
>NW_010176792.1:1325-18631 GCF_000695765.1 Mesitornis unicolor | reverse complement strand
GGCCTTGTTGAAGCTCACACAATTTGCCTCAGCCCATGGGTTCAGCCTATTTATCCCATTGGCCTCAGCCCATGGGTTCAGCCTATTCAGGGCTGGATGAGGCACCAGGAGCTGCACACTCCATTTATGCACAGCCTGTGTCACACATGGCACCTCCTGAAGGACACGAGGATCTGCACATCCTCAAAAGCAGCAGCAAGGCTCTGCTATGCTGCTCACACACTGCATGTAAAGTAGTCTTTAAACCCATGTAGCGTCCTACTAAAGCAACGCTGCTGCTTTGTTCCCCAGTGCAGAAAGCATCCTTTGAGCTAGCTACATTTCAAAGCTCTTCACTCCTCACTGCAGCCTGAGATAAATACATTAGGATGCAAGAAATTAATAACTTAAGACAACAATTCTGAGTTTAATAGAAAATGTTCCTCCCACCCCTCGCTCTGAAGAGGAGGATGGCTGTTAAACCTGTGCAAAACTTGCATTAATTCACCAACTGTTTCCATGGCAGAAACGGGTGATGCAGTGAAGTCAGTGACTTCATTTCCTGAGGACATCAGATCTTGCTCTGTACTAAAAATACGGATTTGTATTTTAGGTTCCCAAAGGGATGCTGGGTTTTAAGCTTCCACAGAAATCTCTGGGAAGGCACAGACCTGAGCAGGACCAAACCCTTCGATGGTCCTGCAGGTTTGTTTTTCACCCCGGCATCAGTCTCCAGCATGATCTGCTGCTTGGAGACAGCAAGCCAGAAGTAGTTTGTTGGGAAAAACACGATGCCTGCTCATGCTTTGATACCATTTTACACACCTGAGCTGTCTCCAGCAGCCTGCTGACACTCACTCCCCTCCTCTCCCAACTGTGCCATTTGTTTCCATAGTTAATTACAAAGAGACATCAACGTCGACCTGCAGAAAACAGGCAGCACCTCAGCTATTTTTGGAATGAAAAGCACAGGACAGAAAGTTATCTCCTTTGATGGGTAGAGAAGATACCCAGAATAAATGATCTTTTATGCTTCTCCATAATTCCTTTCCCTTTTGTTTTCATATAACATCTTTGATCGTTTTAAAACAAGACCCACTCTCATGAATTCCCTCCTAATTAAACGTTCTAATTAAAATGCACCACACTCCATAAATTCACTCTGGTTCTGAAAGCTGGGGTTTAATCTGGAGGGCAAAAAACCTCTGATTTCAAAGTTGAAAGAAACAAAAACAACAATAAAACACCCCAAACATTCAACTGATCCAGCAATGTTTAAAAAAGAAATCTACCCCAGGACCTAGAGGGAAAATAGGAACATTTGCCCCACTTGACGTTGCCAGGACGAGCCTGGCAGGCATCATCATCTCTTTGCTAGTGCAATACATCAGCTGGTGTAATGGTAGGGTCTATCCTCATACAAATATTTGCTCTGATTTCCACTTCTGCAAATACCCAGAAGGCAAGGTGACGTTCACGGATCACTGTGATCCATTTAACCAGCGTCCTACCTGCCCTGCCTAGGGCCTCTCTAGCCCTGCACCGTAAACCCCCATATGCCCATGTAATTCAGGTATCAAGTTGAAGAACCAGCAGAAGGTGCAATAAAGCAAAGCTCTTCTTCAGTAAATAAGCAGTTTCACAAAGTTTTGCCTTGAGCTTACAAGCACAGGCTCCAACAGGTGGAAAGTCCCTGCAGCCAAGAGAAAATGGGGAGAAAATGCCCTGTTTCCTTGCCAAGAGACTGAAAGGCTAAGTTTAGCACCGTGTAGTTTTCCAATGGTTATTCACCAGCAGCCTCACACAGCCATGCTGTATTTTAGGCAGATGCCAAGTGTCAAACGTGCAAACTTAAGACCAACTCTACCGCGTATATCATAAAATCATCAAATGCCACAGAAGGGACCACCAGGACCATCCAGTCCAACCTCTCCAGGTAAAAGCATCGTTAAATGAGCTGAGGCAGCCCCTGTCAAGCTGACTCTTCAAACTGACCAGTGCAGGGGAATTCACCACTTCCCCTGGAGATTGTTCAATGTCTGAAGTGCTCATATGAAATGCTTAATTCAAACTCAGAGATCCCACAACAAACCTAGGCCTTGGCCTCACCTCCCAGTGAAGGCTCTAAAGCAGACTGGTGCCCACCGCCTTTCCGCAAAACTAAAAGGCCTCCCAAGTACAAAGGGGACTTCAAAGCAATAATTTCACTTGGGAGAAGGTGATCCCACTGCTGATGCGATGAGGATGTGGTGTTGTACATCTTCATGCTGTGCGGCTTGCTGGCTTTGCCACCCCCGGGCCAGGCCCTGAGGCTTCCACCCTGAAGTAGGCCCCTGCATTGCTTCAGTTACATCAGGAGCCATGGGGTGGCCAGAGACCCGCACCTTGTCAAAAAGCATTGCTTGGATCAAGAGCTCTGCAAAAACACATTTAGGATACACGCTTTCGTTTAGTTTCCTGGAAAGAAAAACGACCAAGCAGGCCAAATTCTGACACACGAGCAGGGCTGCGTGTGACTGACATCCCAGCAGGGTGAAATGGCCTGGACCCACTCCCCTGCCCTCACATGGGATCCTTCCCAGTTTGCCAATATACCTCTATAAGTTTCATGGAAATTTAGCATCACACACGGGCAAAGCTTCTCCCTCCAGGGGTTTTTCATTCCAGCACCTAACTGGCTTGAGGACTCGCCCTCACGGGGACCAAATCACTGGGAAAGACAACATTAGACAAGTATAACACACGAGCTACATCTTCCTCATAGCCCAAAACAGCTCAAAATTTGAGTTTGTTTGGATGGGCTTTAGGGGAAGAAAAAAAAGCACACAATTTATCTGCAACCAAGCCTTTTTTTAATTCCAAAAGGTATTTCTGTGCCCCACTCCCTCAACATTATGGTCACGTAACCCTGACGCTTTCATGAGCACTGATGGCAAGATAGGTACTTGGTGGCAAACAAGCACTAGTAATTTCTGCTTCCTAATGCAAAAGTTGCTATGAATCTTGTGCCAATTCAACGCTTCACCGCAGCTTCGCCAGCGGATGAAAATGGGTTTTGAGGGGAAAAAGCCTTACTTTAATCACAGATCTTCAAGATGACAGCTACGCTAAAAAAAATGAAACACGTTCACCAAGCCCCACAGGAAAGATCAATGGTTTTTGGTTTCAGGGAGATTAGACCGTATATTTTTAAAGTTCTGCAATATGAATTCAGTTTAGACAAAAAGAAGAAAGTGGGAGAGAAGTGTAATCTATAACACTTGTTCTTTCTGAGTTTGAAAGCCATTTATTATTTTGAAGACACTTCTGCAGCACAATTCCTACGAGACTGAGAGTGTGATTTTTACAGCAGAATTAACCATTACAAGCAAAAGCCAAGCTCCTGGCATCCCGAGGAGAACTGGAGTGATCTGATCTGTGTGCTGGTACGTTCATACCTGCTACAGGCCTCGCCACCAGCCTTGCCAAATTAAGTGGCCATCATGAGCCCCAAGCTGACCCACAGAGGCTCTCTGCCCTGGAGACCTCGGCTCCTTCCAACGTGTAGCCCTTGGTCCCTGCTACAGAGCTGGGGACAGATCGCTTTTTGTCATCGTAGCGTGAAATCAGGAGCGCAGTCCATCAGCCAAGACAGAGCTGGGGTTCCTCAGCAGCCCTGACATCCTCACGTCCAGATAGCCCATACATCTGGAGACTCTGTCCTCTTCTGAGCTCCTTCAACCTGAAGAACACATTGGTCCAGGGAATTGCTATGTAGATAAAGCTCAATGATTTCAGAAAAAGCACCTTGCTGCAAACCTTCATCCTCTGTTGATGAAGGTCCGAAAAGGCAGAGGACAGTTCATTGAAAACTGTTCCTCAAGCCTTCAGTGGGGCACAGCATCTTCCCTCGACCTGCATGCAGCAGCAAGGAGAGGAGCAGGGATCTGGAGCAGGCAGCTCACAGTTCCAAGTGCCACGACGCCTCCCCTGGCACAGCAAGGACCTCTCCTGACAGACAAAACGGAGGAGGGCTCGTTTATTTTAGCTGCTGTGAAGTGTCTGGATGCCGAAGCTGCTTGGAGGAGGGATGTGTCTCAGCTAGCTGGTCTGCTGCTCGGTTAGCGAGGGTGAAACATCAGCTCTGCTTGGCCTCTTGCTAGGTTTGCTGCCCAGGCACCATCTAATTGTCACTCCAGTTTACGAGCTGAAAATTCGTGTTTATGTAAGACTGGATGAGTTTTTGGCAGCGTGTCCAGAGCAGACAGGAGGCCCAGACCCACAGAGGACTGATTCAGTCCCCTCCCCTGTTTGCAGCGCCTTCCTGCCCACCAGCAGCAGCAGGTCTAGAGAAACAGGATGGAGTGCCAAGGATCGCTATGGGTCCAAGCGGGTGATTCAACCCCAAAGATCAAAAAAGCCTGCTGACTTTGAAAGAAGTGTACGTGTTTAAAGCTCCAGATGGACCTCACACGCTGATCTCCTTCCAAAGCAATGAAGGCTACTTGAACACTGTTTCTCCAGCCCCAGGGCCAACACCATGGTGTTAGCTTCCCACAGCAAGCAGACTTCTTACCTTATCTATAGGAACATCCCTACCAGACTATAAACCACTAACTCCTACTGAGGGGTCACCAAATGCAGCCAAGAGGGGTCCTTGAACCCACATGAAGCCCCTTGAAGCCACGTGGGCTATTCAGATACAAAAAGCCTTCCAAGATCAACCACCTTGAGATACCTCAGTTGGGATTCATCTTGTCCTACTGCAGACTCAAGCAAGAAACTTCTCCATCCTAACTCCTTATCCGTCCTCCCTCCACTCCCAAAGTGCCCATCTCCTTCCTCAGCAAAGGGAATCAAGACACAGACAGTCTCCAGCCGGGTCTCGCCTGGTACACATCATGAACCCACCACCACGGGCATCCCCATCACTCTGCCAACCTTCTCCGCATTGCAGGGCTCCCCCAATTTGTGGCCACCCCACAAACCAGCAAGAGGGCACTACCTACAGCTCCTGCCCCTAAGAAAACAGGCTGAGATGTTGCACGGGGCAAGGTCACAACCAAGAGAAACCTCTGTTTTCACCACGTTTGGAAACAGCAAAGCCATCAGAGCTCAAATTCAGAAATCAAGCAAATCAGACTTCTGCATATCTGTGTTTTTGCTCAATTTAGATTTATTTTAATAAAAAAAAAAAACAGGATACAAACCTGTGACTGCACAGGGCCCTAGCACCCCCACTCCATCCCAAACTTAGCAGGCGCGTTTCGGCGTTACAGATTCCAAAGGCGGCTAATTAGCCAAGACTCAGCAAACCCGGGTTAAAAAAAGAAGCTGCTCCAGCTCCGCCAGGGAGGCAGATGGCAACGAACGGCGCGGTTCAGACACCACGGGCTGCATCAGCAGTTTCTGCAGCCGACGGTGTCTGCGCAGGGGAGGGCTGCAGGTCGCGGGCAGATCGCTGTGTCTGCCAACAGGCCACAAACCGGGGACTCAGCGCCGCGAAGGATTTCTCCCCAGCTCACACCACACCGCCTGGAAAGGCATCAACTGATTTATTCACTGGCGAGAAGCTTTCACCCACCATGGGTGGGCTCTCACACAGTGGTCCCAGCCTCACAGAGAGACGCAAGCGCGTTACAGCCATCGTCTGGTTATTTATTGGGGTGTTCAGAGCCCAGCATTTCACCCTGCCTTTCCCCAGATCCGCTTCCCACCTCACCCACTGGGATGCAGGGAAAAGTTCAGGCTACTGCCAATGATAAGAGTGAAAAACACGCACAAAACCGGTGCTGGATACAAGCAGCAGTGAGATCGGTACCCAGCGCAGCCCAGCTGGCTCTTCAGAATAATCCCTTACAGCAGCAGGAGCCCAGCCAGGTAGACACCATTGAATTCAAGTGACGCCAGCTCACAACACAGGAGTCAGAGGTCCCTCTGGACATGGTGCCCAGTGCTTTAGTTGTTGAGCACAGGTCAAACTTGCCTGGACTCCATCCATGCTCCTGCTTTTCTCTCCTCGGTTTCAAGCAGGTCTTCACTTCAAGCACCCTGCCATGTGCTCTCGTCAACACCACGAGCCATCAGGCTGCACCAGGAGCAGCACATCATATTTACAGTGTGTCCCGTCCCTCTCCTTCAGGCCCCTGAGGCACATCCCAGCTGAGGAGGAACAGTGAGGGCACAGCAGAGATGGGGCACTGCACTTGCAGAAAAGCACTCAGTCTTTGTGTCTGAGGAGACAGCAAGAGTCAGACAAGACTCTTCAGAGTCAACAAGACATGCTTGAGTTTCCGCATGGTCCATTCAGCATTTGGAGGTTCTCCCACTGCCCACAGACACCACTCCTAAAACCCAAACCAACTGCGGGCTCATTGCCTGATTCCAGCTCAGTTATAGATTGGGGACTGCACAGAAACAGCCACGAGGAGCACCCATGTCACATTCCCAAAACACCTACCTGAAGCAACGAGCAGCAGCGACTGGTTTCAGCTTGAGCATGACCACAAAAGCCCAAATTTTAAAGATGCCACCACAGCCCACATCTGCTGCAACCAATGCTCTCCCCACAGCTCTCCAGTCCACTTTGCACCAGGGATGCAGGCAGGGAATCGCAACCCAGGGACTCTGCGTGGCTGAGGATGGTCCTAGGATGCAGGATGCATCTGCTGACACATCCACATCCCTGTGGGAGGTGAGGAGACCCTGAGCAGGGCAGCTTCCAGTTGAGAGGGTGAGGGCACCCATGCCCACCATGGGTCCTGAATTTGCAGGCTCCTGTTATCTATAAGCTTCAAAAAGATCCAAAAGATTACAAGGGAGTGGCTGCCCTCTAGGCAGTATTAAAGCCCCTTCACGACATCCACCAGTGCTCAGGGACCGATCGACAGCAATCGATCCCTGCACATCAGCGGAATTTTGCAAGTGCCTGGTGCTCTCCCGGACGGGGCCATTAGCACCTACAATCTCAAACTAATCGCCTGTAATGAAGGGATTTTACCCAGGTTAATAGCAGGGCAGATGATAAACAGCAATTTCACTATCAGCGTCCATCAGAGTGAGTGAACCTTCATCTTGCCACTGCAGAGGAGGGAAGACACAGGCAGGGATGACGCTGGCACCCTGGGAAGTTGGGGGTTTAGAGGGACAGGGAAGGAGCAGGGCTCCCCAGGAGCTGCTCCCTCACACAGCCCTTTGATGTCTACAACGTTTGAGCAACAGCGTGAGCTTCCCCAACTGCACCATGTCCTTCCCAGGTGGGTGCTCTGGCACCTGGTAGGAGGGCTGGGCTCACACCTTCCCCTGCAGACCCACCAGGGATGCTCTTCTCTCCCCAGCAAGAGTTAACTTCACGGCTGGTTCCAGCCCCTGCTCCGTGGGTTTAATACGCCGAGAGCTGTCGCAAGGGTGTTAAACTCCCACTCTTCCAGTTCAAAGGCAGCTTTGCAGAGCTGAGCAGTCTTAAAATGCACAGCTTTTCAGAAGTGTGACCTTTTCACAAGGTTTCCAATTCAGTAAAGATTTGCTTCCTCCCTCCTCAAGCACGTAACTAATGGCAGTCATGAAACAGCTCCTCCAATGGCAGCAGGCAGGCGGGCCGGGCTCCCCGCCGGCCTGGAAATGTCATGACCGCTTCCCTTCGGTTATCGCGACGGTGTTTCTGCAGACGCTGAAGGGCACGGAAAGTCACCGCGCCACCGCCAGGCATCCAGGTCCTCGCACACCCGGGCCTGCAGGCAGCCGCACGCCACCTCCATCCCCCTGCCCTCTTCCCAGCACAGGGAACGGCCTGCGCAGGCGTGGAGGACGGCAGCAGGCCCAGGGCCCTGGACCCACCACATCCCCCAGGGCAATGGAGGACTGGTGCTGCCCCCCACACACAATTCCCATCCACCCGTGTCAAAGATGTCTGGGAGACTGTCCCAGCTCCCCTCAACACCAGATTCAGGGTCACATCCACCGGTTTCACTGGCCATCTTTCTCTGTTCTTGCTTGCCCTGGGGTTTCTCCATGGGAAAGAAGAGGTAGAGGAGCATTTTAAGGTGTTTACATCAATAAATCCTACAGGTACACCGGGCAAGGACCTGCCCCCAACCCTACGTACTCCCACCAAACCCAACCGAGTCCATACCCTACACACTCCCACCAAACCCAACCAAGTCCATACCCTACACACCCCCACCAAACCCAACCAAGTCCATACCCTACACACCCCCATCAAAACCAACCAAGTCCATACCCTACACACCCCCACCAAACCCAACCAAGTCCATACCCTACACACCCCCACCAAACCCAACCAAGTCCATACCCTACACACCCCCATCAAAACCAACCAAGTCCATACCCTACACACCCCCACCAAACCCAACCAAGCCTGTACCCTACACACCCCAACCAAACCCAACCAAGTCCATACCCTATACATACCCCCACCAAAATCAAAGCTACCCCAAAGCTTCATTGCTGCCACGTTACAAGCAAAGACTTCATTTCAAGTCGTACCCTTCTTCCAAGGTGCTCAAGTCCTTACTGCAACGACAAACCCCGTGACAGGAGGGAGGTGGTCCACAGACACCCACAGAGTCCAAACAGCTCAGGACACGTGTGTTATCCTAAAACATCTGGGATGAGTAATCTAAGCATGCTTGTTGGAGTGGTGGTCAAGTGCTGTAGGAACTGGACTCAAATCCAGGACCAGAGAAGTCCGGCACAATTACGCTGCCCAGAGTCACCAGCGCTGATGTGCCACGTATTTCTGAGCTAAAGGACAGGACACACTACCATTCCCAAAGCTTACAAATCCTAACCCACTGCCAACAACGCAGCTGTTTGCAAGGAACACATTATTTTTATGCTGACAAAGATTCTCCAAATACAGGGCACAACATCACACAGCCCAAGTTTAGAGTTTAGGGTTTAGCTTCCCAGAAAAGCTTTGTGTCAACCACGGGGGAACTCCAGCCTTACACAAGGCTCCATAAGCCTGCCCCGCAGCTCCAAATCCGGCCTTGGCCAACCTGCATTTAGGCTTTTTCCCTACCCATTGCATATTTACCACAAGGGTTTGTTTGGATGCGTTTTGCTCACGACTTGCTCCTTGGAGCAACTCCAAATCTGCCTCCCTCTTAAGTTGTGCTACAACATAGTCATTCAATCTGATTGCAAACATCAGAAGCGAGGGTTGCTTTCTTTACGCACGCTAATTCTAGACTAGGTCACCCAACTATTTTCATGGTTATGTCAGCACTGTCTAGACGAACCATTAAAAACAGGATGCAGCCATCCTCAGTGCCCAGAGGTGCTGCAGGAGCCACAAGGAGGAGAAAAAGCCAAATCTGCCATTACCCGGCCCATTCGCACAGGTCGGCCAGCCGTCACTTTGGGGTTTAAGAGGAACTCTACCAAAGCTCACCAGAAAAATGGAATTAAATAAAATAAAAAATGTAATTAACTGCAATTAAATAAAAGAAAAAATGTAACTGTAATTAAATAAATTAAAAATGTAATTTAACTGCCATTTCAACCAAATACGCTGACACCCACAGGCCTAGAGAACAGCAGGGTCTCTTGAAGGCCTCTCCATGCAGCTCCTCCATGCTACTGAACTTTTCCACCAGCACCAGACCCTACCAACAGCATCAGCATCTTCACACCACCACGCACAGCGCCCTACAGGACAGGTCCCAACACACACACCCGAATTTGGCCACCCCAGGCACCCACCTTCCACCAAAGGGGTAGGTTCCCACCCCCGCCACCAAAACCACAGTGGATTTCTCCCTAGCATCGCGCATCCAAAAAGCAGCTCCTCGTTTCCTCAGCAAGAAGGCGAGCCGTAATCTTGGCAATAAAAGGGATGCGCGTGGAAAAAATCAGCGCTCTGTCAAAACAGAAAAATAAACGCAGGAGCTGATCTGGGCACATTAATCCACTGCAGTCAATGAGGAGACGATTTCCCTGGAGAAAGTCACACGTTAAAAGGAAAAAGAAAGGGGGAGAAAAAAAGGAAGAGAAAAGATTAATGTGGCTTTGAAATATCACAAGCACCGTTTATCTTCCTGCTGCCACCACAGGTTTCTCGTCTTTTTTTCTTTCCTCTTAAAAAACACAAAGAGCCTTAAAATTCACTGTGAATACAACACTTCTGCCTCACGTGTGCAAACATAGGTGCATTAAAGTAGAGCAAAAATATAAATACGGTCCCACCTGCTCTCTCTGTATGCAACCTTAACGTTTTTAATTAACTCCACTTAAAGAAGCCACAATTGCTTTTCACTGGCGTGAGCTCCTGATTACACCCGGAGTAGATGCGAGCTTCTCAGAGCTCCCAGCTATGCCAGCAATTTGGTCACACACAAAGTTCAGCCCTTGGCATTTCTGTGTCGGCATCGAAGCTGAATGCAAAATATTGTTCCCCAATATGCATTGAGGGACAGAACAGAGAGCTCAGGCCCTGCCATGGGCATGAGCAGAAATTCAAGTACACATTCCTTCTCCAGGGCAGGACTGAAAGGTTTTATCAGTTAAAATACCAATAAATAAGGTTCAAGCTATGTAACACAAAGAGAGAGGCGCTTAAACCGGGGTGGATTGCGTAAACACAGCCCTTGGCAATCCTGAAACAAATGAGCTCACCGCGCCGTTCCCGTTCTCATTTTCCTTTTACACATATCCCATAGATCATAAATACACATTAATAACCGTAACAGTCAAAGTTTACATTCGGCTGTAACATTTAGGATCAATACTCTTCAAATGACCTTTAATAGTAATGAGCTGCCATAACACTGTCTGGAGGACATTAAATTTTTATTAGAAATACTTTATTACAAATGTTCAAGCCTGTCTCCATGCACTCGTGTGCGCACCCATACAAATACCCTCACGCTCTCGTATTTTCCTTGACAAAAAAAAAATAAATAAAAAGCAGGTTTCTGACAGAATGAGCAGTGCGGAGGCTTCAGATATTTCACATCTTCAGATGGGGGCAGGGGCTCCTGGTTTTTAATCAGAACCCGTGAGTCAGGGGTTGGAAATTCATCCACTTTTCAGAGTGATAAATAGGAACTGATCCCACGTGGCCTGAACAGGATGGGAGCGGGCTCCTCATTACCATAGGCCCTCAATTGGAGGGGGTGGGAGAAGGTGATGCCCTATGGAGGGGTACCCCAGGGCGGCAGCAGCACCTCCAGGCCCTGCAGAGCATCCCCGAGGACAACGGGCAGAGGCTCCGCTCTGCTCCTGCACCAGGAACCCGATGGGGACCCCCACCAGAACAGGTCCATCTCACACAGCTCCAGCCAAAGGAAGAGCCAAAACACAGAAAAATGGGTGGAAACGGCAAAAACGCACCAAAAAATGAGTGGAAACGGCAAAAAACACACACAGACAAAACGCAGTCAAGGTCCAGTCTCTCCTTAATGATTTTTTTAATGACTAGTCCAGTTCCGAGTCAGATCATGCCCACATCTCGCTGCCTATTTTAAGGATTAGAAACAATTCGCAGGGTAAGCGCTTGCAGCAATTCATTTCTTCAGCTGCCGGCCCCTGGACTCAAACTCCAGAGAAATCTGATTTTAGCAGAACAATGAAGCCGAGCGGATGGAGGTGAAGTCAAACAAAGGAAACGCAGAAGGGAGGGGAAAAAAAAAAAAGAACAATATTTCCCCGCATTGTTATTTGTCTGCTGCCTCCGAGAGTTGCAAATTCAGCACCGTGCATTGCAGTGGTGTCCTTTGAAGAGCCCACCGGGGCGCAGCACCCACACCGGGCTGCTCCAAGGAGCCCAGACCCGACCAGGAGGGCAGCAGGAGCTGTTCCCACACTTTATGCTGGATTTCCTGGGAGTCCGGACTCTTCGGAAGCATTTCGATGTCTCTTGTTCACACTGACCTGGCGCTCAGTCTCTAAAACAGCATTTTGGGATTTCCAAACCGCCTTCTCAACAGCAGAGAGCGGAAAATCCCTGTAAAAACACCGGAAAAAAGCAGGAAACCGGTATTTGCTCTTCCTAACCCCAGGATTTTTAGGGAGATGCTGTGAAGCCACAGCAAACATCTTCCCAGGTCCTTGGGAGGAGAGGATGCTCCTTTCCCATGGCGGTACCAGGCAGGAGCCCCCCCGCCCGCAGCGCCCTCCTCCCCTCTCTCAGCAGGGGGCAAACCGCATCCCCCCCAAAATCTGGGTCAGGGTGGTGGGAGCCCCTCGCCTCAACCCCCATTTTTCCACCGGAGAAAGGCTCCAGTGCATCACCTCTGCGGGTTTGCCAAGGACCGGGTAATTCCCACCGCTCAATGACCTGAGACCAGCCGAGGCGGAGGCGAACGGGCAAGGGAATCGCCTCATTTGCTACCCATCCCCGCATCCCGATAGGAAGAATGATTACACTTCTACGTTGGAACAATTCCCTGCAGTTGTACCCATGTCGTATCTAGATTGTCTAATTTACATGCATATTCATAATCCCTGTGTATTTAATTAAATTCTTCAATCCCTGGAGTGTCTTTCCTAAACAATAGTAATTTATCTTGCGCAGATAAGGGTGCCCTCGATTTATTCCACTCTGTAGCTAACAGCGTTTCCTTCTGATCAAGGCTGGGAAGCAAACTCGAACAGAGGGAACCTTTAAATATATTTAAATTGCAAGATTAGGCTGCTTCTCTTTCTTTTCTCTCTCACCCCAAGTTACCCTATTCAATGATAAACGCTTTTACCCGAGACATGAGGAAAACCTTTCACCCAACCTCCCGATAACACGCTCCAGATGTGGAAACACTGCCCACAGCCCAGGCAGCAGAGAGATCTCGTAGAACTGGTGCCATGAGCTACCGAGCAGCAGGGGTTTCATCCAGCGCGGTCCATGGGACATCCTCTGTGTGTACCTTTCACCCCAGGCTGTGAACTCCTCCATTGCAGCCCATAGCAAAGCAGCTGCTCAGTAAAAAGCCGCAGCGAGGAGGATGAAGAGCCCTTCATCTTTCCAGCAAATACTCCTACACGAGGGGCTACACGAGGGGCTAGTCCTTGATGCATCAAGGAGAGGGCCAGGCAATGAAGCAGACCCCCGAGACCATGCAGCTCTTCAGAGAGACGCTGCCTCCAGACCACGAACCCTGTTCAAATATTAGCACAGGGAATTTAACTCCGCCTGCAATTAGCAAAGCCTTAAAATATTTAGCAAAGTCAAAGCGATGGGGAAAGGAAAAGAGAGCAGTCTGGTGCTACAGCGCATTTTTAATTGCGGTTCTCCCACCCCATTAAATCCACAGTTCTTAACAGCTTCGCTCCCTCTCCTAAACCTCAGTCAGCAGCTCCAGGATGGTGTCTAATTTGGGTGAGGAAGCAGTGACCTCCTCAGAAGCCTCTTTAGCCCCACCAGCAGTGGTCCTGCAGGGGAGCGGCCATCCCGCCTGTATAGAGGGGATGCTGCACCCCAAGGAGACTCGGAGACAACCCTGGAGCTGCAGGAGATGCAGGGCCAGGGCTATCACAAACCATCTCCTCCAGCATCCACGGGCCAGGGTAGCCCTGAGAGGCTGCTCCAAACCAGGGAAGCACCCCTCTGCTCCAGCCCCGATTCTCAACCTCCTCCCCAAGCATCCCTCTGCTCCAGCCCCGATTCTTAACCCTCTTCCCAAGCACCCGCTGCTGACCATCGCCAGCCACAGCAGGACCCAGGCGCTCTGTTCCCAACCAAGCCTTCAAAGCCTTTGGAGATGCTGCTGCTATTTATGAAAAGAGGGTCAGGATCATGCTGCCAGCTCCTTCCCGAGCTGCAGCGTCACCCGGCCACAGAGGCAGCTCTAGGAAAGTCCTTGGGAACGGGACTGCTGGGACTTGTGATGCACAGGCTCCGAGCCACAGCCACTAACTCCATTTTGGGGCAAAACCAACCCCCTCCCACTTGGGTGTCCCTGCACCCACCTCCCCAGTGTTTCACACACAGCCACATCCACCAGGTCCTGCTCCAGACCACCCCCATAGCCACCAGACCCCTGCTTTGCAACACCACCACGTCGCACCCATGGCTTAACAACCACAGCCACATCCACCTGACACCACGAAGAGTTCCTACCCTTTTCAGACAGTTGCTGTTCCCCTCATTCTGGATATACTGGATATAACATTGCAATGTTGTGTCCAGTGCTGGGCCCTCAGGTCACGAAGGACAGGAACTGCTTGAAAGAGTCCAGCAGGGCCACAGAGATGATGGAGGTGTGGATACAGCACCCATGGTGAGCTACTGAACTTGCCATGTTTCCTTACCATACAAACACTATCACCTGGAGAAGTGAACACTGTGGAGCATCTCCTGCTGAGGAGCGGCTGAGGGAGCTGGGGCTCTGGAGCTTGGAGCAGAGGAGAATGAGGGGTGCCCTCATTCCTGGGGATCCATTTGGAAAGGGCAGTGTCAGGAGGAAGGAGCCAGGCTCTGCTCTGGGATGGCCAATGCCAGGACAAGGGACAATGGTCCCAAGCTGGAGCACAGGAGGTTCCAGCTGAAGATGAGGAGAAACTTTGTGAGTGTGAGGGTTCTGGAGCATGGCCCAGGCTGCCCAGAGAGGTTGTGGAGTGTCCTTGTGTGGAGACACCCAAAGCCCTGGCCGTGTTCCTGTGTGACTGCTCTGGTGATCCTGCTCTGGCAGGGGTTGCACTGGATCAGCTTTCCAGGTCCTTCCAACTCCTCACATGGTAGGATTCTGTGATTCAGTAGCAGGAGAAGGAAGAGACAAGGAGGGCAATGGTCCCATTCAGCACCCGAGCAGGACCTGGCACTGCCCCAAAGGGACTCATGCAGCCACAGTGAGATGCTGTCCTGCACCGGCAACGCGGAGCCTGCCCGCTGATACCGCCTGCCATTGCCAAATCCTCTTCCCCAATAATCCATAGCTGGATTCAGACATTCCCAGCCTGTTACTTATTCCAGTGCTCTCGGCTCTCCGGAGTACAGGGACATCCTGTCTTAAACCTGCCGAGCCCCGTGCCAAGGGGACATCTGCTTGGAAGGTGGCCCCTGTGGCTGCCCCAGCCCTGGAGCACTGCTCTCCTGCCTCCGTGAGATCCCAAACGTGCCCCTGCACCCACAGAGTGAAGCCAGCAAGAAAAGCTGCTCGGGCAAACCACAGCTCCCGTTCCCACTTCAGAAGCTTTGCGAGATTTTTTTTTTTTTAGAGCTTGGAAACGTTTCTTCCTACTCAGGGCATTTTTAGGTTAATGGTTCATCAAACTCACAGTCCAGGAAACCTGAGTGTGGCTGACCAGTGTGTGGGTGTGGGGATGGGTGGGGGAAAAAAAAACCCAAAAAAACCCTTTTGGGCATTGGCTCTTCCCACAGCGCTTGAACCACAGGCGCTGGGCTGAGCCAGGAGCCATCAGAAACGCGCCAAAAAAAACCATCGGGCAGGGAACAGAAAACCTCACCGCTGCCTGGTGCTTCCTTCAGATCCAGGGAACGCAGACAGCAAATGATCACTCATGGAAAGCATGGGGATGCTCTCCAAAACACGGCGTCCCCATGTAAGGAGCAGCCGTGCCCGCTGAGCCCCTTTGCAATCCCCCACCAGCACCGCGGGCAGAGGGAACGGGTGGCATCCAAACCCCCATCTGCCCAGGAGCACATCCCCAGCACCACACAGCTCTGATCCCCTGCACTGCCTTCACCTGACTTGGTCCTTTCTGCCCAGGCCTTATCTTACACATGTAGCTTAACTACAAAAGAACAACCCAACACGGGTGTTTTTAGGAAGAGCCCTCGGTACCCAGCAGCTCACCCTCCTTGGAAAACCAGTGCTTTTAAGCAAAAGCCCCTGATTTGAGCAATTCCCAGTAAGTCATTCCCCTCCATCACTCCTTTCTACTGTAAAGGCAGAGGAGCCGAGCCATGGCTAAGAACACCCAATCATTCCTCATTATTCTGTCCAGTTTTTATAAGTTTTTATGATTTTCCAGAGCCCAGGTAACAGATTTTTATCACAACACAGCTAGAGCTGTGATTTCCCTCTGCTCCCTCTCCCAGCAAGCACAGCACCAGGTACAACACACTTCCAGGTATCCCATGGGGAATGCAGCCCACCCAGAGACACCGGCAAATAACTTCAGCTTCAGCAAGGCACAAGCCATGGGAATCCTTCAAACTACGTCCCTGTGCCGAATTTTGGAGACAACGGATGTTGATGCTGTACAAGAGCTGTGACTCAAAGTAGTATCCACCCTTTCCATGTGTTCCCAGCAACGTGGTCAGGACCAGACACCATCTTGTCCCAAATAACCAGTGTGTTTGCTCCCAGCACACCTTACTTGCACAGGAACAGCCTGACCTTGCCATCCCAACCCTACAGCAGGAGAAAGCGAGGACACGTGCTGCTCCTCACCATCCCATCGGTGAAGCTGTTGCCCTTGCACCACAGAAACCACGGGCAGGTTTCAACAGCGCGGTGCCGCGTCCTGGCTCCGAAAGCAGCAGCTTCATAAACCAGCGTCTGAGCACTCTCCTCCATCTCCAAAAACTGCCTGCCAGCAAGCACACCTGTGGGGTTTAGCCAAAGAACCCCAATTTCATGTAGTGGGATGGGGTCTGTGAAGCAGAAGCAGACAGGGTCAGACTCAAGAGAAGAGAGGGAGAGGCCACGCACACCTCAATGCCATCACAGCTCTGGAAAAGGGCAATGGTGCTGAGCTCACACAACATCGTCTTCACAGACACGGCTTCAAAGCACTTCAAACCCCACTGCTGGTTCCTGGTCATCCTCACAAGCACCTGCTGGGAGTAAGGTTTTTCCCACTGCCCCTTGTCCTGGCATTGGCCATCCCAGAGCAGAGCCTGGCTCCTTCCCCCTGACACTGCCCTTTCCCAATGGATCCCCAGGAATGAGGGCACCCCTCAGGCTCCTCTGCTCCAAGCTCCAGAGCCACAGCTCCCTCAGCCGCTCCTCAGCACGAGATGCTCCACTCCCTCCAGCATCTTTGTGGCCCTGCTGGACTCTTTCAAGCAGTTCCTGTCCTTCTTGACCTCAGGGCCCAGCACTGGACACAACATTGCAGCTGTGGTGTGAGCAGGGCAGAGCAGAGGGGCAGGAGAACCTCTCTGCCCTACAACCACCCCTTCTCATCCAGCCCAGGATGGCCTTGGCCTTCTTGGCTCAAGGGCACATTGCTGGCTCATGGGCATTGCTGCCACCAACACCCCAGGTCCTTTCCAGCCACTCGTCCCCTGCAGCGTCCATGGGGTTATTGTCACCCAAGGGCAGGACCCGGCCCTTGGCCTTGTTGAACTCATCCAATTGGCCTCAGTCCATGGATTCAGCCTGGCCAGGTCCCTCTCAGAGCCTTCCTACCCTTAACAGATC
>NW_010176792.1:0-1290 GCF_000695765.1 Mesitornis unicolor | reverse complement strand
ATCTGCAAACTTGCTGAGGGAGCACTCAATCCCCTCATCCAGATCATTGATCAAGATGTTAAACAGGACTGGCCCCAAAACCGAGCCCTGGGGACACCACTGCTGACTGGTCACAACTGGGTTTAGTTCCAGCACTAAATCACTGGATTTAGTTCCATCACATCAGAGACCCCTCAGCCTCTGAGACCACCCAGTCTCTCAGCCCAAGTCTTCACAGAGCTCAGCCAACCCAACAACTTCTCAACAGCCTCTAACAACATCTGAGGTGGATTTTACAGCCTGGTTTTTCATCTTTCAGGCCAGATGCCCCTGGTTTGACCAAGTACACCAAATATGGCCAATCCATGGCTTTTGGGTCAAATAAGAGGAAAAACTCAAGAGGGAAAAGATACCCCCCAAGAGGAGAAAAATAAATATAATGCAAGGTTTACCTCAAAATGGGTCAGACCCAGGGGACAAATTAAAAAAGGAAACCATAAAATGCTTGCCCAACTCCTTTTTTAATCCTTGTATCTGCTATTTTACAGGGAAGTTTCATCTGCTACGTATAACTAGACACACGTGTACACGTACAGACAGATTTATTTGAAATTTACCTGCAGTTTTTAACCTCCAAGAAAAAAAGCTGCAGAAAGAGCAGCCATAGAAGGAACAGCATCACCTCAGGCTCGAAGGTCTCGGAGATGCTGCAGTGTAAGCAGGCAGAGGTTTCGGCCTGTGATCTGCAGACTCACACGAGGAAGGCAGCAGGACCCCCCAGACACTGCTGCTTGCTTCCAGCTTCCCATGCAGGGCCCTGCAGCCCCAGGAGTGTTTTAGAGACCTAAAATTTGGAAATCAGTTGCAAACCCCTGACCCAAAGCAGCTCACCCTGAGCCAGCAGCAGCAGGACAAACACTGCGTGTAGGTTTCGGCCTGTGATCTGCAGACTCACACGAGGAAGGCAGCAGGACCCCCCAGACACTGCTGCTTGCTTCCAGCTTCCCATGCAGGGCCCTGCAGCCCCAGGAGTGTTTTAGAGACCTAAAATTTGGAAATCAGTTGCAAACCCCTGACCCAAAGCAGCTCACCCTGAGCCAGCAGCAGCAGGACAAACACTGCGTGTTGCTGCTGCCACCGCGCCTGCTGCGGCTGCCTGGCTCGGCCCCAGCCTGGGCCGCTTCCCGCTCCCAGATGGCGGAGACGCTGCAGAGAGGCTGCAGCACACGGTGTGGCCGCCTCACCTAGAGAGACCTGGGGACAGGGCAGGCCTGCTCTGCCCTGGTTTGAGCTGAACAGAACTGATTTTCT